>NC_056740.1:277239360-277391860 GCF_019279795.1 Protopterus annectens
TACAGTGGGGAGTGGGGTGCAACACGTATGTCACAATTTGAAAAATCTCTGGCTGACGGTGATGGCTCATACCTCTCAACCTCAGAGCAAGAAATCTGGACAAAGCCTAACATAGAAGTGGGACACAGGCCCAAAATAAGAACAATTTTTAAATATTGCTCTTATAAACTTAGAAAGATAATAGACTAGTAGTAGGTCTTGCACTAGTATACATTTTCTGAAGGGTATGAAATCAGAACTCAAATGTCTGCCAATATTTTCTAACTTCAATCTTTAATGATTTGCCACTAATTTGCAAGAAAACCACAATTTTATGAAAAACGGACCAAAAATGTGATGCAAAAATATAAAATTGCCACACAATACAGCTGGGAACCTGTCAAAGAAAGGACACCTTTTTAATTTTAGTACTGTTAACTTGAGCAGCTGACAAAATAAGAGCATCTACATGTATTTCTGAAATAAAAGTAATCTATAACTCTGATCATTACAGTTATTTATAATTGTAAACCCTCCATGTTTTCTTCCAAAATTGCCATTTTGCAGAGGGGCAGAGCAACTTTTGGAGCCAATAAAGCAATTTATTTGCATGTACCTCTCAACCTCTTAATGCAGGAAATCTGGACAAGGCCAAATATATTGGGAGAACATACAAACAGTACTAAAAATTGCTCTTGTATAAACTCAAGACAGTTGATAGAATAACAGGTCTTGCTCTAGCATGCATTTTTCTGAAGGTTATGATGTCTGAAAATCAATCTCTGTCATTATTTCGTGACTTCATTCCTAAATGATTTGCCAGAAAACCACATATTTTATGAGGAACAAACCAAAAATAAGAAGCAAAAATCTGGACAGTTGAGAGAGGTATAGTTCAGCCAGGGCTGTCTTTGAGTTTGCTGCCCTTCCCCCTCACAAAATCATGGTCAAATGGAGCCTCCCCCCTGCAGCCATTCAGTGTCCCATTCCTTAGTTATTTTGCCCCATTTACCATAAATACTGTAATGTGCATACTGCTTTACTTCTGTGATGATTTGGATTTCATTTGAAAGTTTTATTTTGCATTTTACAGCACAAACACTAATAGATATCTGCTAAACAAAGCAATGCAGTCTCACAATGAAAACAGACTTAGCATTAAAACTTCTCTGCCCTTGAAACTCACATTCATTGAAACAGCACTGAAACCCACATTCAAAGAAAATGCATTTTGCCAGTGGCAGATAAAAATTAACTTTGGGCTGTTTTCATATCATAGGCCCCTTGAACACAAAACATACACATGCTCTTCATTACACCTTCCTGATTGTAATAAATTATATTCCTTGTACCATACAATACAGTTGTTAGAGGGCATTTTAAATTTATTGTTTTGAACATTTTTCCAGTAAACAATGAAACAAAATGCATGCGCCAATAATGACAAAACTGTCCAATTCAGAACATTTCCATCATAAAAGCTTACTCAAACTTCTACAGTCCACCAGTATCAGTAAATATGCAAATCTCTGAAGAAGTAAAAGTCATCTAAATTCCACATTAAAGAAATCTGTAACTAATGAAGAGGTTGCTGCTAGCAAAAAACTTTACATGTCATTGTTTCATCTACAAATAAAGTGCCTGTTGCCCTTGAGGAATAAATTGCCTAGGTTGCATTAAAAAATGATAAGCTAGTAATATTGCAATAAGGAATTGATGGCAAACTGATAACAGGTTCATAGTTACTAGGTATCTTCACCAAAAAGGACTGCAGCATCCACCCCCTTTACAACACAGTACAGTATGAGCAATGCATCTATCTACTGTTGGAGTAGAACCTACAGCCTTCTTCATCAAAAGCAAATACACTACCTGTTGTGCTATTAACAATGCAAGCTGTCTCAGCATAAGCAGCACTAAACTTTTGTTCCCCTGCAGCTCTCAGCTCCTTGTAAAATCTACTCGGCACTCACATGTATCTCTGAACTTTGTAGCACAAGAAAGCTGGAAAAAGCCGCAATTTATTTTGGGGGGGGGGGGCAAAAGCCCAAAAAACAGGGACACATTTTAAACATTGCTTGTATAATGTTGGAACATTGCTAGAATAAAATGATGTGCTACCACAATACATTTCACTGCCAAGTCTTAAACCCAGGACCCTGTGCAAAACAGTCAGAGCAACATACCACTATGCCAAATCAGCTGTTTTTTGAAAGAGAGGAAGACAAACTTAAATCACTACCATTTAGTGAATTCAGTTCTCACCATAGCTGTCAACCTCTTAGCACAAAACACCTGAACAAAGCCAATAATGGGGGAATACAGCCCCCAAACATATTCAGCAAATTCAGTTCTCACCATAGCTCTCAACCTTAGCACACAAAAACCTGGACGAAGCCAATAATGAGGGGATACAGTCCCAAAAATAGGGACAAATTTCAAATACCCATGTTATAAACTTAGAAAATTGCTAGAATAAAAGGTTTTGTGTTAACATGTAGTTTCTGAAGAATATGAAGTCTGAAATTCAAATGCCTGTTATTTTTATTTATTCAACATTTGTAAACCAAGAAAGTCTGACTTGGAACAAAAGCCAATTTTTCAGCAGAGGCCCAGGGAGAAACACTGCAGACACATGTCTTTATAAGATGGGAGGACATGCAGACTCCACACACAAGGCACCCAAGCCAAGAATCAAACCAGAGAACCTGTAGCTATCAGGAAACAATGCTACCAGTGCAGCACTGCACTACTGACTGTGCAAGGAAAAACAAACCTACAGAAACCATAGATTTTATGAGGAACAGAACAAATATGAGATGGGAGGACATGCAGACTCCACATAGAAGGCACCCCAGCCAAGAATCAAACCAGAGAACCTGTAGCTGTCAGGCAATAATGCTACCAGTGCACCACTGCACTACTGACTGTGCAAGGAAAAACAAACATACAGAAACCACAGATTTTATGAGGAACAGAACAAATATGAGGTAAAAATCTGCAAACTTTTTTTTACAAATGGTGGTGGGTAGGGAATTCAGACCTTTGCCACTTGGGTTCAAACCTGAGGTACTCTCTACCCACCACCATATGTTCTCTAGCCACCAGTATATAGCAACTGGGGCACTTTACACAACCACCCCCCCCCCCACACACACACACACACACACACACGCACACCCACACACTGCAGTCTCTTTCCTTACCTGAATTAGTTCAGCAGTCTTCCTGTCATCTACCACAGTCTCCTCCTCAACACGCAAGCTAATGGCTGGGTTTCTGGTAGGTTTCCTGACGACGATGCTGATTTCCCCTGATGACGATGCAGTCCGCTGTCATTAAACAGTTGTCATCACTGCACAGACTTCTGGGCTGCAGGGCAGAGATGCCTTTCTCCCTTATCCGGACTGCCTGGCAGAGCAATCTGGAGTTCTGAGAGAGAGTACCAGGAACTCCAAGCATGCATGTGTGGAGTTCCGGGACTCATTTATTTTATTTTTCTGTTTTGTTTTATTTCCCTTTTCTTCTTGATTTCTAGGTGGGGGGAGGTTGCAGTCCTATAGCACGAGCCCCCCCCCCCCCGGTCCCACTACTGTTCATGTCTTTGTCCAGATTTTCTGCTCTAAGTGGCTGTAGGTATGCTGTGACTGGGGTATATGATGTAACACCACACACGGGGTTACAGTCCACACACCTCTGACTGTACATGTTTTGCAGGATGCCCAGCCTTTTGACACATATATCTGCTCTGTTCCTCATACAGTTGTGTTTTTCTGGTAATATACTACTAAATGGAGCCCACTGAATTGCTGTAAGTACTGACCAGTTAAGTGATTGCTTTTACATCCTCCTGCTACTCTGACTTGTCACAACCTGCTATTATACTAGCCACCTTCTAGGTTACTAAGAGCATGTATAATGTCTGTAGGTTTGGTCCTCTGTCCCTATATTGTTTCTGGCTTTGTCCAGCTTTCTTTCAGTAACAGATTGTGACATACTGACAGTCTGTGGGACTCCTACCATAGGAGTACCTCACATGCAAAAGTTGTAGGTGCAGCCAGCTTTGAACCATGACCACCATCAACCATGCTAATGAGCCACCACAGCCATCAGACAGTGAGGTTTAATTCCTCATACTATCAACAGCAGACAGGCATACACTATGATCCCTGCATATTGTGCAAAATAGAATATGTAGCCAGCTTGTTTGGGACAGCGCTGGGATTGTGTGGTCTGCTGCTATATCCCTGCAAACATACTGTTACTGCAGTTGTATGAGAACACTGCTGTGTTGGGGTAGGGGACTCTAGCATTGAGAGTCATGTGTCTGTCCTATGACCCTGCTGTTTGGCATTTCCCTTGCATATTGCAGTGGGTTTTGCTGCCTTGTGGCCTAATGCATATTATGGGGCAGCCAGTATTGGACAGAGTACCTGTTGTCCCACATAGCTGTTAGTTCTCTGCAAGTAGCCTGGCAAACCACTCTATTCCCTTCCATACATGCAGCAGGTCCATACATATGCTACCATACATTTGCTGTAAAGAAGAGTGACTTACCTTGTGAATGCAGCAGTTGAGATACCTGTGTTTCAGGGCTGAATCTGTCTGAAGTATGCAGTACACAGCCAATACATGGTAAGGTGCAGGTTGTGTGGTGCGACTGGCATCCTTTTTACTATGTATGTGAATCGGAGTAAGGTGTCAGTCCCTAGGGCCCTAGGTTGTCAGTGCATGTGCTATGCAAGGCCAGGGCATACTGGGCATGCCTATGTCTGCCTACAGGGACAGTTCCTCCTCCGAGTCCCCCTGTGGCTGTGGGGATCTTGGCACTGATGGGGGGCTGTGTGCCCCTTCCCCTTTGATGATCCTGCTGCAGCTGTTTCCACAGGATTATATTGTGTAGCATGGCACATACTGTGAACATTTGTGCGGATGTCGCTGGAGAGTACTGCATGGCTCCTCCAGATATATTGAGGCACCAAAACCATGACTTGCGCAGCCCAAACACATGCCCCATGATGTTCCTAGTTTGTGCATGTGCCTCATTATGGCATTCTTTGGTAGGTCTGTGTGCATTTCTGATGGGTGTCATCATCCACGGTTGCAGTACAAAGCCAACATCCCCCAGTAGATGACTGTATGGGATGTCCTCCCTGGCAAACATCTGGTACAGCTGGGATGCAGGCCAGATATGGGAGTCATGATAACTGCCAGGTCTGCCAGCACACACATTCATGATAATACCCTGGGCACTGCACATTACCTGGCAGTTAATGGAATGATACCCCTTGTGGTTGATGTAGACTCTACCCTTGTCACTGGGTTGTGCTTTGATGTGTACATGAGTGCAGTCAATGGCACCCAGTATCTCAGAGTAGTGTGCTACATGGTAGAAGAGATGCATACTGCTGGGCCTCTCTTCAGGGGTGCAGGGCAAATAAATGTGCTCACTGATATGTGTTTGCATGGCAGCCAGAAATAGGTGGAGCACCATGGATGCTGATGCCTGTGAAACCCTCATGTCCCCAGTTGGTCTTTGAAAAGTACCTGTGGCTGGTATTCTAAGGCCTACATATACCTTTGTTTCTGCTGGGATGGGCTCCCCTCTGTTGGCTCTGGGTCTGAGTTGAGGCTGGCAGAGCTTGGTGAGTTCTTGTAGTATGTCCCTGCCCAGCCTGTAGCACTCTACAATCTCCAACTCATGTAGCTCCTGGAAGGTTACCCTGGGCCTGAACACTCTTATCCTTCTCAGTCTAGGCCTATTGTCAGCAGCACTGACTTCAGCATCTAGCACATACAGATGTAGCACACCTGCAGCAGCCCCTAGCATTTTCTCAGTTAAAATTCCCAAGTCTGTATTCCAATGGTGCAGAGTATGGGGGAAAAAGCAGATTGTAGGGTGTGTGCATACTTTATAGTGCTCTGCTGCAGATGCAGCCTGTGTGATTGGCTATCTATGATGCCTTCCACCTGCCAGGTACATCAATGAGGAGTTTGAATGGCACAGTGTAAGAGGAATAGGGGTTATCAGTTATTTCTACATGACAGGCTTTCACAAGTAATTTCCCCTTTTTTTTAACTGCCTTCCCTGCTAAGCACTGAGATGCAGCGCGCAAACCCATGCCGCTGGTATAAACAATGCTCAGCAGTCAGTAGACACACTCCCATGAACGGGCATGCTCAGCACAGTGGCCCACTATGCAAACATCCTCAAACCAGCTAAAACATGTGCCCTGAAGCTAAACAAAGCCTAGCAGCACTGGACACCCCCCCCCCCGCTTAACTGAGTGGCGCACCACGCAAACAGGCGCCGCTGAGCACCAATGTGCTTAAATATACAGTGACACACCCCCTTTTGATGTCAGCTACTGATCCTGTGGACACCAACATGGTTCTGGGGCTACACAGATAATATCTGCAGGCAGGGTAATTAATTTTTCCTAAACAGTAACCCCAACTCATTTGCATACAGATCAGTGCACACAACATGGATACTGCACTAGTCCAGGGCCTGCCTCCTTAGCAACCACAGATATCTACCATTGTACATATTGCATGCAAGGCCCTATAATGCATTATTGTCACATATTTATTATTTTTCAGTTTTACACTTTATTTTTTGCATAACAGCATGTTTGCGCACTGCCGCACAGTGCACAAATATAATATGGTTATTAAAAAAAAATATTTTACATTATTTTCCATTACTTTTTAGATACACAGGGCATAGTTTTGCACATATCTGCATCTGCTATACTATTTCTGATCTTCTAAATGGGCTTTTACAGCCACTGTTCACTTTTTAATTTCTTGTACATAGAAATTTTCCCTGTACACTTCAAACACCAACACGGGGTCTGCAGGACTGCCTATCTGTTTACTAGATCACTCTACACCCTTGTTTGCATGCAATTCACCTGCTTATGAGATGATTTGCATGCCACAGACACTTCCGTGTTCGCATGCTCGTGCACACCTCTCAGCTATGTTTACCGGATCGTATGACTGCTTACTTCCATGTAAGCTCTATGCCACTATGCCTACATGGCAAATCAATCCATGTAGGCATTATTGAATTCTCCCCTTGATCAATTTGTGACACTCCTTTTGTGACAGAAATGGAGAAATGACACAATAAAATAACATCATTATTGCTTTTTAATAAAAAAAGAAAACAGCAACATTAGAAGAATAATTACAGTGCATATAATACTCATATAGCATCTTGGCTTACTTCAGATTTAAACATGATGCACAAGAAAATGCATTTTTAAACAAATCTAGCAAGAGAAACTGCCCAAACTCACCTGCATATTTCCTATGTATTGTCTGTTTTCTCCATGCTAACCCATTTTCCTAAAATGCTTATCTTCAGCCTTATTTATATGCAAGAAGTGGAATAGATGCTATAACAATCTCCCAATAATTCATATTTAAAAGTAATTATACTGACAGACATATCAGAAACAAAAGGATCAAAGCACTTGTTCGACTATCTTGTCAGAAAGTATACTATCTCTGCATGCCACCTGAAGACCTTAGATAAAACTAATTTGTTAACCTGATGTATCTAGTATGTTGAATTAATTATTATCAAAAAAAATATATCAAGGGACGCACTCTGGCAAGAAATATAAACAACTATTTGATGTTTTTCTTAACTAGTTTTATACCTCCATGTGGTAAATGTAATGGGTTTTGCTACTTCCACCATTTGTTCTGATGGCATTGGTCATAACTATCATTCAAAGTGGTTTCAAACCTCAATCCCACTTATACTGCTGCCACCCAGAATACAGAAATGATGTGTACTCTTCCCACTGGCATATGAGTTTATTAGATTTGGAGAATATTCTAAGGCTATCTCAAGCTTCAGAATGGCTTCCAGCACTTCTGGTAAACTATACTAATGTAGAAGGTAGCACTGCTCACATCAGTAGATTAACTTAAGCCATTAGTACTAGCACTACACATTTAAAAGCATTGTAGTACTTTAATGAATGTACATGCACACAACAAAAGAATTAAGAAACCAAGTAAAAGTTGACTGTTTAACTTTAATATGGTTTATTTATTTATTATTTATTTTGTGTTTGCTAACTAGGTGGTTGGACTGGTCCTTGGATCACTTTCAGTCTTGACCCATGTGCATAGAATTACATACAAGTCACATCTTCATTTCATGGCAAAGAGTTTGCAAGACTGTATACAAGTGACATTGTTCAAGTATTAACAATTAATGTTCACACTTATTTACAACTTACATAGTTCATTGCAAAAGAGTTTACACATGGTTATTCAGACATACATTCACACGTGGCTTCTTCTAACATCATTCATCACCTTTCTTATACCTCCCCTTTAAAGCACTAAATCACTTAACCTGCTTATCCCCTTCTAATACTTCACTTTCTTGCAGTACTTTGCCTACTTCTAATTAACACAACCAAATTACTATTCCATCTAGGCATCATACCCCTCAACTCTCCAGATTTTTGCCTCGTATTTTTGGTGTTTTCCTTATACAATTTTTGGTTTTCTGGCAAATAAATAAGGATTGGAAACACTAAATAATGACAAATATTTGAATTTCAGAATTCATAGCCTTTAGAAAAATGCATGCTAAAGCAAACCCTGTTATTCTAGCCAATTTCTAAGTTTTTATAAGCAATATTTAAAATTTGTCCCTGTTTTTTGGGCCTTTGCTCTCCCATTACTTTTGAATTGTCCATATTTCTTGTGCTAAGAAGTTGAAAGGTATGTCTGGGTTCTGCAGTGAGGAAGGCATTCAGTGCACAATTTAATTTATGAAAAGAAGGACTTAAGGGGAATTGTGAAGTACAAGTGATTAGTCATGTGTTAAAAGTTATACAAAGAAGTTTGGCAGCAGGTGAGGTTCAGTAACCACAATCTGGTAGTTTAAAGGCAGCAGTCCAAGTAAGATGTGAAGGTCAGCCTAGGGGTGGAATCTACCCTGCACTGGAAACAGAACTACATCAGTGTTCCGCTTTCCATGAGATAGAAGTGAAATAACCCACTAATTAATTAATACTTGCTTTTGAGGCTGCAGATATTAAGTGATGCTGCTTGGATTTGAAATTAAGCAAGACAATTGATTTCCCAATAGTGAACCTTGTTTCTATAGTAATCTGGTGACTAATATAACATCATGCCCCAGTAATACCAGATAGCTTTTTCTTGCACTTTTTCACCTGGAATAAAAAAAAAAAAAACACATGGGGCAAACTAAAGGTTTAAAAATTTGAAGTCGGGAATGTTTTTAATAAGTTTAGAGTTGGCAGAGCTATGCTACAAATTTGGTTAATCTCTCTTCAGATGTAGCTATACCAAACAACGAAGCATCACTACTCCAAAACCACTTAACAAATTTTCCAAGGTCTTTAGCAAGAGCAGTAAAGGTTTTGGTGAGCAGTTCAACTGAGTGTACAAGCAATTAATTAGGTAACAGTAGTTCAGATTATTTTATTTTGTATTTTTGTATGCATGCATGTCATAAATATGCATAACCTGATCTTGCATACAATAGCCAAATAATCTAAACCTATACATTTGTACAAACACATCAAACATGCTTTCATTGTGCTGCAGAGATCTGTTTTGAATGTATAAATATTTTTCAGAGCCCTTCCAAAAAATATTCCTGGTGAAAATATAACACACACACACACACACACACACACACACACACACACACACACACACACACACACACACACTCTCACTTTTGCCTGATGATCATCAGTTCAGGACTGGCCTTAGGTCAACTGGTGCCTTAGGAAAAAGTCTCCACGACACCACCTCACACCACCCAGTGCCCCCATCCTGGTCTATCCACACCAAATAAATACAGGAAAAGTGCCCCTGCTAGAGTGGCGCCCTAGGCGGATGCCTAGTTGGCCTGTGCCTAAGGCCAGCTATGCATTAGTTCTCCGAAAATATATAGGATTGGTCATATGCAATAAAATGTTGGATATCTTCTCTTTTGAATCTTGTTTAATTTTTGATTCGCTATAACCATACACAAAATACTGATAAAACTTTTGGAACAAAGCAGGAGGCACAACATAGCCTCCACTTTCAACAGGTATTCTATCAACATCTCCAAGTACAATTCAGTGGGGCAAACACATACACAAATATTAAAATAGGTTTTGTTTTATAAAATGCACACGGACATATTTGGGTCTAAAAGCAAAACAATAAAACAATATACTATACAAATCAGGTAACAGTATGTCTAACCACCTTCTTCTTATAACTTTGGGTTTCTATTTCTAGGTGAACTTTTCTGCAGGGTACCTGAAAAAGTTTGACATGTCCCATAGACTGTAAAGATGCATCAGATGTCTGTCAATCTTTAACAAGATATTTCCTTTGGTTTAATTCAATTTTGTTGTCTTGCAGTTTATCAAAACTGCATTTACTTGTAAGGCAGAGCCAGAGGTGCACTGCTGCATTTTTTTCCTCTTTTCCCCATTCTAGTGCAAGTGGAAAGTGGGGCAGGGGGCAAAATCCACCACATGGGGAGTGCAAGAAGTATTCCTGTACGGCAAAATATATATATATATATATATATATATATATATATATATATATATATATATAAAAAATATATATATATATATATATATATATATATATATATATAAATTACTTTTTAAGTTACAGTTTAACTCATTAGAGTCAAGTGCGCCTCCAAGTGTTTCGGCAGTTAACTCATACTGATGCCTCTAAGCATCAAATATTGCATTTTTCATATTTTCATTAATTCCAAAACCATGCTTCATACAAGGTATCAGAAGATTTCATCTTACAGAATACATGATGCCAAACACAATTGTATTGATATTTGACTCTATCTAATGCAACTAAAGAGTTATTGAATGTTATTTGTATACTGTTTATTTGTATTGTAATACTTTTCATATGTCTCTACATATCCCAACATTTCGGCAACACAGACAGAACTGCATAGCCTCTTGTGAAAACTCACAGCTGTATGAAGAAAATCCTGCTGGCAGTATATGTCTTGTTTGAATGGCTACTGAGATATCATAAGCTGTTTATACAACATTACAAAATTAATATTATACAATGACTGGCCAGTAATATACAAAAAGGAGCATGCTGATTGGTCAACCCAACCAGCGTGCCTGTTATTAATCCGAGAATATACCAGTGGAAAAAGGTCTGGCCACCCAGACTTTTTTCCATTGGTATATCTCATAAAATGTTTACTTTTGTTTTGTTTTTTTTTTTTAATACATTTAGAAAACCGAAGACCTCAAATGAACGAGGGAGATGGTGCAGAGAAAAATAAGAGGATAATCTGGTACGTTCTGCAAAACTAAAGAAACTTACCTCATCATCCTTTTATTTTCTCTGTCCTTTCACTCCCGAATGTTAAAAGTCTCCCTTTTTCTTTTTTCTTACAAATAAATAAAAAAAAAAAAAGCAACAGAGATCTTCATTTCTGCATTGCTTCTTTTGCACAGCACTGATGTACTGAGTAAGCATGGGAATGCAAGTCCCATACACATGCGAAGTACATCAGAAAAGCCCCAGAATACCCGGAGAAAAAGCAGAAGGGCACCACGGAGGCATTATGCAAAGACATGATTCAAGAAAATTAAGTATTTTTTCCTAATGTCATTGTATAATACCAATAACCAACTCCGTGATATGGTATATTGAAGATTTACCCATGAATGGCTTTATTTAATCACTCAGGCTTCGCCCTCATGATTGAACCAAACCAACAGTGGGTAAATCTTCAATATACCACATCGACGTCATTGGTTATTGCTATATCACTGCCTTTATTTTGGCTTATAAAATCCACTTTAAAGTATCAAACTGAATGACTGCCACTAATGTAAAGATTAATTTACCCTGAATGGTTTGCCATTTACAGTGTTCTGTTAGCAACTGTGGTTCCAGAGATACGAATATTTGTTTGAACTGCAAGGTGACATATTCATTTTTAAAGGCTCAAGCCATGCCCACTAGGAGTTAACAATACACACTCAAAAGAGCTGTACTGGGGGGAATGAGTTAACAATGAAAAAACAATGAAGTGTGACTCATGTTTAGAATAGATCTTTTAAGGCAACAAAGCAACACAGAAAAACCGAAGTTACTACGAGCTATGTTGGGTGCAAATACCAGAGAACTTACTACATTTTAAGGAAATACAAAAAAAAAGCCTAATGCTATGGATATGCATACAGCTTTATTGTCATAACTGCCGAAAGGTAAAATTATAGCATATCACAAAGCTAGGGAACTCAGACGGAATTATGCTGTCATGAAAATACTATGTATGCTGGTTTTATTATTTTCTCCAGGATGTTCATGTATAAGACTTAAAATTTGTTAGCTCTAAAGAAAATTGATAGCATAATAGAAGCTATTACTTGTATAAACCCTGATTCAGAATGGCAGTCTGTCAATGTGAATTGCATCTTAGAGCTGCATTATGTAACTACAGTGCTTAAACTGATGAAAGAAGCAGCACGACTCACAAATGTACTAAAAACAGATCACATACAATCAAAGTGATGTACTTTGAAAGAAAAAAATAACTTTATTTTAGCTTCTGTGCTCTGTGAGGATTATTTCAAAGAAAGATAGTCCTTAGAAGAAATGTCAAACTGCTACATTCTGTACAGAGCAAACTAAGAAGAATTCCAATGGACCAAGGTCGTCTTAGCTGGTACTTCTGTAATCTGTAGATCTAATAACAGTTTATCATATAAACTGATCCAGGAGGGTGAAGATACATAAGTGTGTGGTGCCAATCATTACAGAAAAAAATATATAAGGAATAGATGTTACATAGTACTTATGAGGCCTAGGAAAGGACATGTGTGCTGAGGCTACATTTAAAAAAAAGTACTTGCATCACCCTTCAGAAAATTCTGGAAATGTCATATAAGAAAGTAGGCATATCTAGAAAAAAGTATCAGAGGATGGAGAAATGGGGTACAAGCTGTCTGAACATAAGTAAAAATAAGAATACCAGGCTGTATGACAGGCAGGAAGTTCTAGAAGCAGTTATGATCAGATCAGGAGTGCTTGCCACATTGCTGTTTATTTTTTGTTTATTCATTTCTATTTGTTTACCGGGATATCCGAATGACAAAAAGTCCTTCTCTACTGAATACCCGAACAGAAAACTTCCACATAATAAATGTTTACATTCATAGAAAAGTTTTACACAGAAAATAAAACACATTAATTACAAAGTAAGGAAGGCCACTACACATTTAACACAAAAGAAGTATAAGAAAAGAGTGAACTGGATACCATGAAGTATGCAAGGTAGGTAAAAGTAAGGTAGCAACAAAGTCAGTTGCATGGATGAAGAGCATTTACAAAATCTAAGCCTACAATGGGATGGAAGAAGTAATCAGATGTACCAAAACAAGACTTAGTGTTTAATAAAGGGAAACAATCGGAGAGGAACACAACAACGGCAATTGGAAAACTTACCTCTGTGTGGGTTGGGGGGTACAGAGTTAATGGTAGCTAGCATAATGATGGTCATTTTGCAGGTACAGACACTGAAGGCATACAAGAAAGGGATGCACAAAACTAACATGAAACAAGAGTGACCAATTAGGAATGCAGCATGCTGAAGATTATCTTAAAACTGGAAAAATGGTCACATGTTAAACTAACAGATCTAGAAAATCAAACCTAGACAGATCATAATCTGTTTCAGTGATCTCCCTTCTGGTTATAAAACAAGAACATTGGCCTAAAGGTCTGTATAAAATGCAAACATGTTATGGGGAATGATTGTAGTACCGTAATGCATATAGGTAATGTCATGACAAGCAGGGTGATGATGACGGGGATACGAGATATAGGATTTATGTTTTTATTTTTTTTTATTTCAGATTTTTAAATCTGGCAATATAGAGTTTCAAGTCTATGAGTTATTAACCAGCTGCTCCCTGTTACCCAGGATTTGATTCCCTCACCTCCTTCAGTGGTATCAACTCTCACTCGCCCACAAACTAGTAAACCCTCCACTAAATGTCCCATCCCTCCAGAATCTACTCCAACCCTATCGCACCACCAGACCACTAAGATCCAGCAACAAAAATCACTTGCAGATCACTAAAGCCAATAACTCTGCTGGTGATGCACTATTCTCTTGTGCCATAGCCAAATTATGGAACTCACTCCCACCCACAATTACCTCCGTACCATCATGCACCCACTTCAAAACTTTACTAAAAGCGCACCTAAAAACATGCTGGCTATGCCCTAGCAACTCCCACTCTAATATCCACCCCGTCCAACCACTACCTTTCTTTCCACTCCACTAACTACCTTGATTATAGCAAGCTCAGATGCTCATAAGCCTAGTACTTATTATACAGCAGGAACTTCTTATTGTAACATTTGTTAATGTCTGTTATGTCCTTCACAGATAAAGATTCTAGTTGTCTACTGATGTACTATGTTCTTCATCTGTAAATATGTTGTAAGTAATTGCTATGTTAAATTGTTAATCGCTATGTAATCCAATGTAACTACTGTCTGTTTATTTTACTGTGGAGCTTTTCTCCACGGGCCTTCGCTGAAAATGGACCTACGTCCAGTCGGACACTCCCGGTCAGCAAATTTAAATAAAATAAATAAATAAATAAATCCTCCATTTGTATACTATGTGACTCTGAGTATGTCCCTTCACTAGACATCGATACCAGGTCACTCCTGAAAGGAAACACTTTTGTTGAGTGAGATTACTTTGTCAACAAGTAAAACTTTTAAAAATGCTACTGAACTAGTTATAGGAAGTTGCTTGTTGTGTTACTATACCTCACTTCTAAGTGATTTCACTCTGAATATAGACCTTATGGAGGTTACACTCAATCCTTAGCTCCCCTGTCTTGTTTAACAGTAATTCAGACATTACATGGCATGAGCAGTGCAGGCACTCAGTTTCTCATAGGCAGTTGAAGAAGGCAGCACTGAACCACACAGGTTAGAGAATACAATGAATAGAAACTGCATATAGTGGAAACCATCTGATAACATTAAGCAGGATAAGGAGGTAATGAATAGTTTGAGTAATTTTTTATATCATTTAAAATACACAGGTCATTTTCTTTTGTCTCCTATAAGCTGAATGTAGACTCTGGTGACAAATCGGTAGTCAGAAAATGAATAATTTTCATACACATTACTAGTTGGATAGGGTACATAACTAGTTGGATAGGGTACATAACTAGTTATGTTTACAAAATCATGAGTTTTTTTATTGTTCAGGACCATGTAAATAAGGCACTTTAAATATTTGTTCAGGAGGGTTTTGAATTGGTTTTATCAATTTCTTACTGCTACTTTGTTAGTCTAGGCTTGCATTTTCTGTTTTATGTTGTATATGGTATTTAGGTTTGAGCAATTTAATACATTGATAAACATTGTGGGTCATTTTGAGCCTAGCCAGTTTCCTTCAGAGGTGACAGTCAAACTGTATACCTTTTACCTGTGATGTAAACACCTTAGCCATTATGTCAGCCCCAACCACCAACATCAAAGATTTAGTTGGCATAAAAGAAACGTGCATATGGCTTAGTCAGCATGTGGGTTTCAGTGTAACATGGGAGGAGATGATTTGGGAGGGGGAAGCTGCTCTCATACTGCTACCCAATGAACAATAACACAAGGACAAGTAGGGAGTCACAGAAGAAGCGGTATGGATATGGATGATCAGCAAACTTGGCAAATACTGCAGAATTAATCGAAAACACTTTCAGCCGCAAAACTTTTATTGATGGCACAGTTAAGCAAATAGGACAGTGGTTTGTTTTATTGTTACATCCCAATACCACGAGATGTCTAACTATACAATGTAAATATAGCAGTGTGTATTTCTTGGCAGCACTTTTATTCTCCAGATGTTCAAGTATAGAATAAAATAACAAATCAGTTTGATTGCTATTGCAGATTTTCTGAGATGCATATTACATTATTAGCTTTTTATGACTTTATGTATTATTATATCTGGCAGTTACTGCAGAGGATTAAGGATCTGAGCTGTTACTGAGCTGTCTCCTGAAGGTTTGATTTCTTTAACCTTGATCTGCCTGCTGTGTGAGTCAGAGCAAGTTACTTACCAGACAGTGCCCCTGGGTTACCCCTGAAAAGAGATACTTGTACCCACTGGGCTTAACTGGTTAACAAACAAATAAGACATGAATTACTTTTTTATAACTTGACAACAATTTCAGCATTATTTTGGCAAATACCTTGCCAGTAAAAGTTCTTTATAATGCTGTAGGTGGAGCACAACATCTCAACTTTTAGGGCCGGTGGTTATTCACTTTTATGACTAGTTACTGGGAGAAACTCAGATGGGTCTGCAGAGTGTATCTGTTTTCCCATTCCTTATATTATAAGAACAAGAAATACAAACTCTTGTCAGTAAACATGTTAAATTATTGTCTCATCTGCCTGCATCAATGGTAGCTTTTAGGTAAATGTTAAAGAACCTTCAGCTTGTTTTGACAAAGGAAGGAAATACTCTAGGTAGCCATGCCAAATCTCCTGTAATCAGTAAAAATCAAAAAGACACACAGAGTTTCTCTACAACATACCACAATTCTAATTAAATTGATTGAACCAGCAAAGAGAAGAAATACATCCAAACATTTTTCCATCTTTCTGACTAGATTGGTTTATATTGTGCAGTAGTAGTCTGAAGAATTTCTTTTAGCTGCCGATCTTTGGTAAATACTAATAATAATATTAATAATAATAAAAATAAATGGCTATATGAGAATTGCATATCTCAACATGATATACAGATTTATGCACTGGCCATAATATCATCACAGCCCTAATCTCCCTGTATAAAGCTAAATTTAGTGCAGTGGCACAGCAGGTAGCACACTTGCCTTTGGTGCAGAAGACTGTGGGTTCTATCCTTACACCAGGTAGAGTAGAGTGATTGCTGACAATGCAGTGTGGCAGAAGGAGGTTACACTCCTGGTTGTATCTTCCTTTGGATGAGATGTTAAACAGAGGTTCCATCTGCTTCAGTTGGTGGTAGCACAGGTGGATATAAAAGATCCCACAGCTTCTATTAAAATGAGTAGGGGAAAGGACCCCTATGCCCTGGCCAAATTTCCCCTAGTAGTATAAATGACACTTTAGGTCTCACCTTAAAAGAGGACACCAGCCTAGTGGGACTAAACTTGCCAAGATAGAATAAGTAATTAAAAATAGTGGTGTGACTGTCAGAAAGCACACTAATGCAGTACTCGCTGCTTTGTGGGAAGGACTCAGTAGGAATAGTGCTGATGGCTCCTTTCTATCAGGTTAAAGTTGTTTGCTGCTAATGAACTTCATGCAGTAGTGTAGGCTTTGATTCCTACAGTCTTCATCATGAATACTATGTGATTTGGAGGAAACCGCTCAGACAGACAACTGGAAAAGGCACCTGCATCTTTGGAGTTTAACTACTTAACAACAAACAATGTAAATAAATAAGTAAAATCCATCTGTTCCCCCCTCAGGTTTTTGGAAAGGTTCTGTCTTTGTGTTGCTGCTTTTCACTCTCTTTAATAGTGCACTAACTTGGGATAACCAAAGTCAAAACATATATTTGTGTGTTGATGACACTGTTATCGTAATTATCAGTCATGTGCCCTCACTAGCCATTTTAAGTAATCTAAAACCTTTTTTTGTTTACAAAAAGCAATTAAGTGTAAACTACTCTACAACTACTGACAGTTCTTAAGTTCATCCCTACAAACTGTTAATTTAGCTTTGTGATGATGTCAGACTGAAGTAGTAAGTGATAGTGGAAGCACCAGTTCAGTCGTGAAACAATTCATTGCCATACTAAGGATGGCCTGCAATACCAACCAACTTCTAACAAATTAAGTCAGGCTTATCTCACAACAGGGTGTATTCATGTCATTAGAATATGTACTCACTTCCTGATGGCTGCTTTTGCCACTAGTGGCCAAAGAATTCCAATCCTAGTTAATGAAATATGCATGGCTTTTCTTGCCGACCGAAGGGCTGCCTGACGACAGGACAACCCAGTTGTTATGACTGCAGATGCATCCATGAAGGACATCAGGGTGTATTCATGTCATTAGAATATGTACTCACTTCCTGATGGCTGCTTTTGCCACTAGTGGCCAAAGAATTCCAATCCTAGTTAATGAAATATGCATGGCTGTCCTAAACTCCTCTCCCTGGGTGCACTGTTCATTTATTCAGGCAAGAGTTTGCAGGCTGGCTAACTACAACAGAAAATGTAACACTTCTCATCAGCTTCCTTATCTGCACACCAATCTCTTCAGTGGGATCTGTGTTCCAGCAAGTACTATTTTCCTCGCATTACTTTCGTGGACCCATCATTCTTCCCTATTCCATCATCTATCTTTCCCTAGCACATGCCACAAGCTTCATTGTCACAGTGAGGCTTTCAAAATTCATGTGTCTACAATCTGGAGTTCTGTTCCTACCCTCAAGAATGGGCTAAATACACTAAATTCATTATCAAATAAATATAATTCTTATCTCTCTCTCTCTCCGAAGCCCCCAAAGTAGGTACAATAGTGTTAGAAACTCCATTGTATGAATGTCATTAATGAGCTGTGCTCTGACCTGTGGCTAGTGGTTGCAGTATGATGGTAAATCCATTTAAAGTGACCAAACTGCATAATGCCTGACACTGTGTACTTTCATTTGTATGGTCTGGCTTGTTGTAGAGTCACTTGCTATGAGCAGTCCACACTATTATACAATTTAGGATGTGGTTTTTAAGTGCTGCACTTATGCTATAACTTTTTATAATTTTACATGCATTATGGCTGAAAAATAACCAGTCTGAGCCAAGCAGAATTACTATATCTATCTGAGTCTGCAGGGGATCAAGCACCCCCCCACACACACATGTAGACACATGTACAACATATTATGTGCTGTTTATATTTAAGATTTAGTTTCAAAATAACATTATCAGCACAGCAGCTTTAGTGCTGGTGAATTTCTTTTTTGTGTGTGGGTATGCCTTTTCCCTCGTGCCTCCCAACCACCAAATCATCTCCCGAGGGGCTGTCATCCAGACAGCCACAAGCATTGCATGTCTTCTCACTGGAATCCCTACCATGTGGATATGGATATTTTTCTTTTTAAACCCTAACCCCTCCCTGTTCATGGAGAATGTGTGCCCCCTGTCACCGGGTCTATATTATAATCTCGAAGTTACGGAACATCGAATACAATATGGTCGACACCATATTATCGAAGTTCCGTAACTCCAAAAATTAAAAATTAAAACTTAAAATGCTTATCCTAACGGGTTTACATAGGGGGGCAAGCCCTCCTGCGCCCCCTCCCGCTACTTAAATATACCAACTCCGAGATCGCACTTTAATGTAGTATGGTGCAGAAAGGGAAGATCTCTGAGTTGGTATATTTAAGTAGCAGGGGGTGTGGGGGGTGCAGGGGGGCTTGCCCCCCCACCTACACCCGTTAGTTTTTTTTTTTGTTTTGAATTTTTTTTATTACATTTCGACTGTTTAATGGTTTGATGCATAAAGTTCGATGTTTATGCATTTGATCCATTAAACAGTCAGGATTATAATATAGACCCCCTGTCACCACAGAGGACACAATACCTACTCATGCATAAGCATACTTGTGTGTATCTGTTGAGAATAATTACCATGATCATGACTTAGTGAACCAAATGCACATCCCAGGAATGTCCTTAAACATTACTTCACCTCCTAGAAGGGCTGCAGCATATGATGGCCCTAAATGACACCCTCCTACTAAGGATAGGTACACCAATCCTCCCTACCCCAGGCCTGTGCCACTAAGTAAACAAATGTTGCCTGGGTTATAGTTAGGGTGCTATACCTGTATGCCAGCAAAACTGGCTCATTGTTGGTGAGTTTTGAACTTCATTCATGTCTCGGTAACATTTTATAATAATTAACTCTATTGCTGGCCCTTGCACTTTCATGGTTTTTGGCTAGCCCTTTATTTTGAGATTGTATATCATCCCAAAAACGTGTTTCACTTCACCATTGAAAAGTAGTCTTGTCCTGAAATGGATAGTCCTGCACTGAAGTCCTACATGTACCACTACCACCTTACTGACCCTCAACTGTTTCCTGCCCTTTTATTTCCTTCACCTGCTATACCTGTGCATCTTCCTCCTGTTCTTTTCTGAGTCCTTCTTCCACTCTCTGTTTTTCTGACTCTGCCTGTAGCTCACATTTCTGCCTAACTCTCTCATCCTTAGTTGTCTCATTTTGTAGAGAACCCCTTGCTTTACACAGATCTACTTACTTATGAACTTATAATTGCATAAACTTTTTAGGAGGTGGAATTGGCAAAATGGATAATGTGTTTATCTAATAAATATAAGGTACAAGGTTTAATTCTAAGCTTGGCTTACTGGCAAAGTTTAAAATGGTCCTATAAGGCAGTTAGCCAGTATTCACCTATGAGCCTAATTTTCCTTCTCATTACACCCCTCTTTCATTTTCCCCTTTTCCTTGAATCCAATTCTTAACTTTAGCATCCATTCATAACACTTCCTTAATATGCTCATACCAATAAATTCTTCTTTACAATTAATCACATTTCATTTCTATTTCTACTTTTGTTCTCTCCTTCCTATACCAGCTGTTTTCATGTTTCTGTGCATCCAGTAAAAATATACATCTCACTCACTGTTGATTACTTTTCCATATTCCTCTTGCCATGCATTCCCTAGCATTCTGCAAAGGTCCTTGTCTTCTTTCCTCTTCCATCACATGTATATATATTATCTTCCATTCTTTCAATCATATGTATATATATTACCTGATCTGTGTACACAAATTACTCTAGGCTGTGACCCAGCTTTTTTAGTCTGACTAGAGTCATAGTCCAGTGGTACAACAGCATATTACACACTGGACCAACTCCATTTAGGACAGTTTATGCATCACAAGTTGCTGCCCATTGTGTGCAGTCTTTCTACCACTTATTTCTTAATTTTAAGGCTTTCATTTTACTGCACGCCACCGAGTGATATATCTATATCTATATCTTGGCAGATATAGATATTGCTATATAAATATTGGGTCTATATCAGTTCTTCGAAGGTTCATTTCCGCAAACCTTTGTTCATCGACCCTAATACAGCGAACGTTCACATCAGCGAATGTTCACTTCAATGAACAACTTACCCAGGGAAAGGAACAATTTGCCCAGTATTCCAACTGTCACACAAAGCACAGTATTTCAAACCCACCCCCACTAACTATATGTTCCAACTCCGAGACCAGACTACATTGGGGAAAAGGCAATTTTTTTATGATGGCCAATTCATTCCTTTCCCTGGGTAAGTCATTTGTTGAAGTGAACTTTCACTGTATAAGGGCTGATGAACAAAGGTTCATAGAAATTAACCTCTGACAAAGTGATACAAACCCATAAAAATAAATATCTTTTCTGGATATATAGATATAAATATCTTTCCTGTGGGCTACCAGAGTCCTACTCTTCCTTCCAACTTCCTTTTACCCAGCTCTCTTCCGCTTCCTGTTCCTGAGGTGCACCATACTCTTATTAATACTGAGAAGCTCTGTCTAACCATTATCATCCAAGTCGTGCAAGAATGAATCTCAGAACTCTCTAATTCCTTGTGAAAATGTTATACACCTCATCCACCATCTTCTCAGAATCTGATTTCCACTCACCTAGTTTAAACTCATCTTGTTTAAATTTCCGCATTACACTATTTTATATTAGCTTCCCACATGAATCCTTGATCACCTTCATGATGTATGGACTTCCAGCTTACTTTTGTCATTTATTTCTCATTTAAGTTAAAGCTCCACCCAAATGTCACATTTGTCTTGTCACAAAGTACTTTCCGCCCACTTTAAACCAAACCAGAAAGAGCCACAATCAAAGAAAGTGTAACTTGACTGCAACTTTTTCTAAATTCTGTCTGAAGCAATTTCTTGTAGGGTGTGGCTTTTTGTGAGATGTCATGAAACTTCCTTCTGGTATTTGTCACATTATTTGTGATATCCTAGAGGCTTGGAGGTATTTAAATTTATAATATGTTACATTTCGCGGCTTGCAACAATACCAAGTCTAATCAAAGGCCCTAACTATGCACTTTCCTACACGTCCTTGAGTTTAATTTCACTCAAGCTTTAACAGGATGAAATAAAGTGGATGAAGCATCACATCAATGAATTAAAAAAAAGGAAAACACAATTTGGTGCGATTTTCCTATGCAAAAAGTGATTAGGCCTTTTAAAATTGAGGCACATCACTTGCTGAGCTTAGACAAGCCCACTTTACTCTCTAAGAAGTAAACTGAAACCTCATATAACCTCAAGAAGAAAGGAAACACAGTGAGCCCAAAATATATATATGTAGGACATGTCGAGGCAATTTAAAATGCAGTATATGATATGGCCACTAACAAAATAAAAAAATGCCATTGCAAAATAAAAATTAATGGATAAATAAATAAATTAACTAACTAACAAGTTAACTAACAAACTATCTAACTAAAAGGCTAATTAACTAAACAACTGACTAATATTCTTACACAAGATACTCTCCTCATGGAGTCTTGATAAAATTAGTGATATGATATTATGACAGTAAATGTTTTTCTCACCACAATATACTCTTTGTCCCCATAAAATAACATCAGCGAGGTGAAAATGTTGGCTGTAAAGTAAAACTATGCAGTAAGGTAGTTCCCATTAAATCAATTTCTGTTGCAATGAAATTAGAAAAAAAATGGTAATTTAAAGTGAAGAAGGGACAGTAGGCTTACAGAAAAGTTCAAACAATAATGAAAAGGAAGTTTCTAGGCCAATGGCTAAACAGCCTTACAAACCTAGCCAATATAACCTGATTTTACCCAATTTATGGCCCTTAAGGGAAAGAACATGTATGGATTTGTGTCTTTGCATTCAGTATAATACAGACTGCCCCTGTCCATACAAGAAAAACCTAGCAATGCTACAGTTTCTACTGTGTGATACCTTAAACCTCATGTAATAGAAAAACATGGAATATATACAAATGACCTTTTAAGAACATCAACTGCTTCAGTTATATAGTTGCTATATATTTTAAGCCTTTGCATGTTTCAAAATTCTTATGATCTCAATACCACAGAATAACTCAACTGCATAGCTAGACTTCAGAAACACAGGGTCTTTAACCCAGCTGATGTCCATAACCATTAAGCTGTCTGCAAAATATCCCAACTAACATCCAAACCAAAGAGTAAAACGGTCACACAGATAATCCAATTAGTAAAAATTACAAGAAAAACCTAGCAAAGCTAGAGTTTTTACTGTGTGATACCTTAAACATCATGTAATAGAGGCCCATGGGATATATGCAAATGGCGCATTAAGGACATAAGTGTTTCAGGTGTGTGTGCGTGTGTGTGTGTGTGTGTGTGTGTGTGTGTGTGTGTGTGTGTGTGTGTGTGTGTGTGTGTGTGTGTTTCAGTTTACCATGACTTGTTCACACTCTGCTTGATTTTCAGTTACTTGAACCCTATATACCTAAGTTGCCATTTCCTCAGCAACTGTTTACTTACACTTTTTGCAACAATGTATAAGGCTTCAAGTGTACATCTTGCCATTTTAGTGCAAGAAATCTGGACAAAGTCAACAACAATGAGCGGATAAAGGTACAAAACTTAGGGCATATTTCAACTATTACTGTTATAGACTCAGAAAGTTGGTGGAATAAGAGATTTGCATTGGCATGCATTTTCTGAAGCATGAAGTTTGAAACTCAAATGCCTGTCATTATTTAGTGACTTCAGTTCTCAATGATTTGCCAGAAACCCAGAAATTTTATAAGGAATAAACCAAAAATGTGAGGCAAAAATCTGGGCATTCTGTGAAAATCTGGATAGTTGAAGGGTATGGCTTGAAGGCTTGAAGATATGTAATTTATTCTTTGTTGAGGTCAGTGGATTAGAAAAGGGTTACTTGTAAGTAAGATCGTCTCTTTTTCCCATTGGCAAAGTGTGACTTTTTATTGAAATGTATGACTTTGCAGAACATACCATACTCAAGATCAGTGCAGAGTACTGGAGTTCACTTTTTATGCCAAAATAAAGGCTCAGTCTTGAAGAATTTCAGTTATTTCTGTTGTTTCAGCTGCATGATATACAAAATAATTGTTTTGAGCAACTGTTAGAAGAAACTTAGGAGGTTGTTTTTTTTTCCTTTTTTGTTACGTCTTATACATGACCATTTAACATATGTTAGACATATAATCCATCTTCTTTCTCACATACATCATAACCCCAACAAAACACAGCGCTGACTCCCATGATACAGAACACGTCTTTTTCATATATGCCATGTGTGCATTTGGGAAGTTTTTATATTCTCGTATGCTTGTCAAGATCATTTGCATGCACAATCATAGAATTGATTCAAACCTTTTGCTTAATTCACAGAAAGACACCTCTCATTTACTTCACTACAGTGCCTAATTACTTACCCACTATCAGCCAGGTGAATTTTTGCATGCTTTACCGATTTTATTTTTACGTAATGTAAAAAGGTGGGACCATTCACATCATCCAGCACCAATCACATTCCGTTCCATTAGTCCCTTCTGGAATTCTTCTCATTTTCCTTTAATAGCATATGCCATATTTTTTTTTTGTTGTGTTTTTCGGCTCTTCCTGGTTAGGGGTCACCACAGCGGAATTCCGTTCAGCTAATGATTGGCAGTAGATGTTTACGTGCCGAGTTGCTGGCCCTGATGCACAACCTTCAATGAAGGTAAGTCCTCACTTAACATAAATAACTACTGAAGGACAGAGTGTCAGTGTTAAAGCATACAAACGTATCACTATCCATCCCATTTTAAAGGGAGGTAATCCCAGCAGCCAGAAACATACTTAAACTCTATCGGGTAATGGGTTTCTAGTCACCCATTGAATAGCCTTTATAACTGTGTTCTACATATTTCTATAGTGAAGGCAGTCCCATTCAGTACATTTATAATCAGCTTTAAAGCATAGCAATGCAATAGTAACACACAGGATGTTGCCCACCCATTTTTAGAAAGTCTTAAGGGGGAGTGTCATCAAGTGTGGAACACAATGAACTACTGCATAGACTGGAGTGTAAAACTAATATCCTATTTCATGCCTTTGACTCGGTCATAATGTGTAGCATATGATTCCATTTCTCAGTCACTTCATCCATACTATTATTCTGAATATGATCTTTATCTTTACAAAATTGACTTATTTTCAGTCCCCCAGTATAATTCTTACTAGATATAGATGTAGTTTTGAGACACAATCTCACTAGGCCATTACAGGCCATTTCCTGCATTCAAAAAGACCATAAGATGTCTCTAACCTGTAAATATTGCCACCACCAGATTCTCAGTCTAGATGCATCAGGTTTTAACAAGTTATAATCAACTACACAGTTCTTATTTGTGTCCCACACATCCATCAAAAAACACGTTCTCTCCATTGCCAATGAATGCCAAAATATAGGTTCATAGGTGTGTACTAAGTTAATGGCCCTGCAGCCTTCAAAAGCCTAGCCCATAGGATTATCCTGGCATCATGCCATCCGACATTAGTTCCCAGTGCCTCCGTCGAGTAGAGCCACTGGACTGATCCCCGGGGTGAATTTTCTATTTCCCATCCACTCATCAAGATTGATCTTGAAGAGAGCCAGTAAAATGCTCTGTTTGACATGTATGGGAAGTCTGTTCTATAGCATGGTCAGTGTCTAGGTTATGAACCTGCCCCTCCAGTATGTTCTGCTGACTGTGGTAATGAGGTTGAGGTCTCTGGAGCATATGGTGTGGAGGGATTGAGACTTCTTTAGATGTAACATTTCTAACAGAGTTGGGTCAGACATGGCTTTGTAAGTTAAGCAGAGATCTTATCTAAGTAGGCAATATGAGACAGAGAATAGTTGGAGTTTTTTGAGTCTGTCCATATAGGACAAGTGTTTAAGGCCTAGGATCTTCTTTGTGAGGTACTTTGCGGCCTCTCCAGTTGTTGCAGGTGTCTAGTGAGGTACATTCCAAATGGTGCATTGTACTTGATGATTGGCCTAATGAGGGAAGAGTAGATGGAGACAGTGACCTCTTTCTTCCTGGATGCAAAACTCTTAATAATGAGATGTGCCACATAGAAGGACTTTCTGACCACAGTGGCAATATGGTGGTCAAAAGAGAGGTTGCTGTCAACCTGTGTTCCCAGATCTCTTATAACGCCTTCTGTGTTCAGTGGACTACCATTAATGTGGTAATTCATGGTAACTGAGTTTTTCCTAAAGGGGATGATGACACATTTTTTGGCATTGAGCTTAAGGCCATTGTTCTGACACCAGTCATTGGTCTCAGTGAGACCATTCCGCAGGATGTCAACATCACTTCGGGAGCTAATAACAGCTCCCAACTTGCAATCATCTGTGAACTTTGTCAGCCAGAGTCCCTTCATGTTGGCCTGGACTTCAGAGAAGTAGATACCAAACAGGAGGGGACCCAGGAGCGAACCCTGTGGGATTCCACTAGTGACTGGTCAGCAGTCTGACTTGGAGTCAGCTACTTTCACACTGTGGGTTCTATATGTGAGCCAGTTTGCAACCCATCTAGTGATATAGGGGTTGATGCCTAGCTTAGTGAGTTTTTCTATGATTCCTGAATGGGGAATGGTATCAAAGGCCTTGGCCAGATCAAGGTAGGCTGTATATACTACCTTGCCTTCATCCATAGCTCTGGTGACTGACTCAAAGAAGTCGATCAAGTTGAGCAGGTATGATTTACCCTTCACAAAACCAAACTGTGTGGGATCCAGAGTTTGGAGATTCCCTATATCCTTGTTTATTAGGTCCCTAATGATGCATTGCATAGCTTTGCATATCATACTTGTCAGATTAATGGGGCGATAGTTCCCAGGGTCTGTAGTAACTCCTCCTTTGTGGAGAGGGATGACTGTAGCAGTGCACTATTCGGTTGGGGCAAAGCCTGAGGTGAGGCTGTGACTCAACAGGGCACATAGGTGTTGTGCCAGTTCACTCTGTAGTTCATGTAGAACAAAGCCAGGAATATAGTCAGGTCCCATAGAAGCTGTATTCTTTGCCTTGGACAGTGCTGTTTTAACCTGTGCAGCAGTAATATTGGGTGTCTGGCAATCTACTGGTATTGCGATTGGTCCTTGGGGGGGGGGTAAAGTTGGCACTGAATCTGTCAGCCAGTATATTGGCAATATCTGTTGGCCTGGTATAGGAAGTACCATTGTGCTGTAGCTCAGAGCAAATCTGGGTATTGACATGGAGATTCTTTACATAACTATAGAAGTCCTTGTGGTTGTCTTTACTATCTGCTGTAATTCTGTTTTCATAAATAGCTTTAGAGGATTTGATGAGGGATCTCAACTTTTTGTTGAGGCTGATAAGGGAGTTTTTCCAGTCTTGGGACTTCACCTTATTCCACATCAGTTTCTTCCTTCTGTTGTAGAGTTTGTTTATGGCAGGTGACCACCAGATTGGCTTCCTTTATTTGGAGGAAAGCATCTTGGTTCTATTGTGTATGGTGAGATCCATGCATTTGTGTACGTGTTCGTACAGTGCATTGGTGTATAATCTGGCAGTCATGCAACTATTCTCCATTTGCATGGGTGCCATCTACCCTTGCTTTTACTACTCTTTTTAAAAAACATCTTAAAGAGCATCTAAAAACTCATTGGCTTTGTCCATGCATTAATCCAGAATGAGATCTGCCTTTACTCTTTTACTTACCCCTTTCCCTACTCCTTTAACCTAAGTCTCCAAAACAAGTTACTTCTCTTTCTTTGAATGATGAGAATAACACTTGTGCTCTCTTCCCTACCTGAGACTTGTACATACCTTCTACTGTGTGTTGAATAATTAGTTAGTAGAATCTCTATTAAACCTGCTATAATTTAAAATGTATTATTATTACTCCTTTTAGACTAATTCTACTTTCTACTGTAGTCATGTATGTTTCTATAAATTGTTAACTGTTGTAGTTCAAAAATGTATCATTATTACTCCTTTTAAGACTAATACTAGACTGTACTGTAATCCTTTATGTTTCTATATATTGTTAACTTTGTCACTGTTCATGCTTGGAGCTTTTCTCCCCGGGCCTCTACTGAAAATGGACATATATCCAGCTAGACTAGCCCGGTTAACAAATGTAAAATAAATAAATAATAAATAAGTTAGCCACCTCTGATTTTAGGGGTCCAAAGTTAGCTTTGGAGAAATTTTTCATGGTGGTTACTTTTGTGGGGGGGGGGGGTTGTGGATTCCCAAGGTGATTAATTTGGGGTTGGATCTAACCAGGGAGGAGATGAACACTGGTGTAGAGCAATGGTCACCCATGTTAGTAATGACCAGGTCAAGCATGTTACTACCTCTAGTGGGGGTAAGAATGAACTGGTCCAGGGCATTGGAATTAATGAATTCCAGGAAATGTTGAGCAAGTGCATTGTTACATGAATAGTCTTCCCAGTTAATGGAGGGGTAGTTGAAGTCACCCAGTATGAGAATGTTGGTTGGACCCTAATATTTTACAGGGTGCTTAGGAACAACGAGTGTGAGTCTTGGGACATGGTTGGGGACCTATAGCAGGCTACGACCTGAATCGCTGTCTTACACAATGTTAGCTGCACATGAAGTATCTCTGATGCATTATGTTGGGCTACCAGTCTGGAGGTGTGCGCATCCTTTATGAATATGGAAATACCACTGCCTTTGGCATCTCAAAATCTGAAATGGTTGCACACCCCATATCCACCTCCAATATGCTCTTACCATCTTGTCCTCCTTCCAGTTCCATACTCTACCCATTTTTTCCTATCACCCTGAGTCACATACATTTGTGTCCTGAGGCTTATTAAATTGCTTCTACTCTTCCTGTATGAGAATATTTTTAAACCTTACCCATGGCAGTCTGGGTCACAGCCTAGCTATGATTTAACAGCATTTTGCTGCAGTCTTGTGATATTGTATAAAATCCAGTAGACCCGCACCTCTGGGGTTTAAAACTTTTATTCTCAAAACTTTCAAATGAGTTCAATACCATATAACATCTGACACTAATTTTTGGAATTTATTCAAGTACCTAGATTTACGAAGATGTGGTAGATGCAATGGCTTGACAGAAAAGGTATTTGGGGGAGCATTAACATCTTTATGATTTGTACCCTTATAAAGAAGGGGACCTTTTTAATTTTCTATGCCTGTATCTTTTATCTAAAATGTTCATATAGGGGCTTCACATTGACTTTTTATTTATTTATTTATCTATTTCCAGTTTGATAACCGGGGATGTCCACTGGGCCCGAAAGCCCATTTTCAGTGGAGGCCCGGGACGAAAAGCTCCGATTTACAAACACATTTTACACTTAAAGCTCCATATTACAAAAACATTGCTCACCTAAACAATTTACAAACAAGAAAAATTTAAATTTTTATACAGATTGTATTTGTAGCACAGAAAAAAAAATACACAGTTTCATTTTATATTTGAGGTGAAAGATACATTTTGCGGAAATGGTGAAAGATACAGTTGCAAGAAGAGGCATATAGGTAGTGGGGAAGTGAAGATATAAAAGTATTTACATAGAGTTTATACAGGGCGAAGAAGATAAAGAAGTAGAGGGTGGGGGCTGAAGAAAAGAGTTGGAAGAAAGAGGGGCAGGAGGGAGAGGACTGAAAAGGGGAAGTGAAAGGATCTAGGTAGGAAGTATACAATTACATTTCCAGTTTTGGGAGAGGTGAGAATGGAGTAGAAATTTGAGTTTTTCTGGGCTTGTAGTGTTTCTTAGCAGGGGAGGAAGCAAGTTCCATTTCTTTGCTATAGTATAAGAAAGTAGTAGGTGGCCAGGGGGTCGTTTAGGTTTATGCACTGTAAGAAGATTTTGGTGGGCTGATCTTAGGGGCCTGACAGGAGTGTAGGAAGGCAAGATATTAGATAGTGCAGGGCAAGCAGTGGGTTTAAAAATTAGTTTGTGGGCAGTAGTAAGTTGGAGGTAGTCAAGATGATTAGGGAGTTCAAGCCATTGAAGACTATGGTGGGAGATGCAATGGTGTGTAGAATGCCTAGAGTTAGTAGCGAATTTGGCAATTTTGTTGTAGCAACTTTCTAGTTTTGAGGAGATAGAAGCTGTGAGGTTAGTTAGAAGAGGAGCACCATACAATAGAGAAGGTAGAAGGAAGGTGGAGGTGAGGGTTTGTCTAGTAGCTAATGACAGAAAGGGGGCATTTCTATTAAGCATGCCAAGCTTCTGGTGGGGTTTTTTTATGTTTAGTTGAATATGAGTATTAAATTTCAGGTGTTCATCAATGGTAACACCAAGTAGTTTGGCACAAGAAACAACTTCTATTGAGGAGTGAGAGAGGCTGGTGATCTTGAAAGAGTTCTTATCAAGTGGGAGGGCTTTTGAGGGGGAGAAAATAATGATATGGGATTTACTGGTATTTAGTGAGAGATGGTTTTGAAGCATCCAAATCTCTGTAGTTGTGAAGGCCAATTGGGTCTTGGCCTGTAGCTCAGGAAGGCTAGAGGCTGAGCAGACTAAAGTGGAGTCATCTGCATATTGTGCTATTTGAGAGTGTGGAATTGCAGAGTGAAAGTCATTGATGAAGAGACTGAAGAGCATAGGTCCGAGAATGGAACCCTGTGGAACTCCGGTAGGGGTAGGTAGGAAGTAAGGTAGAGGTACCTGTTTGCCATTTCACAGCTTGGGAACTATCTGAGAGATAACTTTTGAACCAAGAAAGGGAATCTAGGGAGAGATTGAGGTTAAAAAGGTGGTTAAGAAGGAGTGTGTGGGATACAGTGTTGAATGCCTTGGAAAGGTCAGGAAGGACAGTGGAGACAATATCTCCAGAGTCACAGGCATATTTGGCAATGTCTAAGAAAGAGAGGAGAGCAGTAATGGTACTGTGGCCAGGACAGAAACCGTGTTGAGTAGGGGTGAGGAGTTGGTTATTGAGGAGGTGGGGTATGAGTTGCAGGTGGATACACTCTGCAGGGTCAGCTGTAATGATAATTCCAGAATACCTACAATTTGTAACTAACTTTCCCTACCCCCTCCTCAGAGTGTCAACAATATATTATTAGTGTGATTAGAAATGGGAAGATTTGTGTCTTCCCTTCCAGAGACATTTTCTAGCCCTTTTATGGTTGGTAATGTTGCACAATCATCTGCAAATCGCGAGGAGAACAGTGGGTTGCCTTGCCACACTAGTATCCCCAGGTATAAGATTTTAGTGTTTAAATACTGAATAAAAAATCTATAGCCATCACAAAGAGCTGAGGGAAATGCTGGGACCCTTGCCTCATGCCTCTAGTCTGATTAATTGTTCTGGACAAACACCTACTTGTAGCTACTGCTGCCTTAATGATTATTATGCAAAAGATGACACTGTGCTATGAATTTGTGTGGGAACTACACAGACACTTATATATGATAAATACATGAACAGTTTATCAAACCAAAAGCTGCTACCTCATTTTACAAATGCCAAATTAAGGTATGGTGCCCTTCAGAAATAAAATCTGTGGTAGAGTGTGTGTGTGACAAAGGGAGATACTGCCAGCACAGCTATCTAGAATTTTGTAAATAATTATATGTCATTTGTGAATATCAACATGATTCATAAAAGATGTTTGTGTTACAAATGTATTACATGAGATGTTTGTGTTACAAATGTATTACAGCTGTATGTCATATAAGATGGTTTGTACAGACATGTGTGTTGAAATAGTTTTTGCAAAGTGCTTAAAATGTAACCACAGCATGCCCTACTGGAATAGAACAGAAATGTACATATACTATAGTAACTGTTTAAATGTATATATTTTAACAGTGGAAACTGGGATACAGAATGTTAACTTCAGAAAAATAGCTGAAATTAAATTACTTTATGGCCACACAATAAAAATATGTTATCTTTCAGTTTCAGTGTAGCAACAGACACAATGTATGTGCTGAGATGTTTTCTGTATTGCCTTGGAAGTGTTTTATTGTTTTATGACTTCCAGGATCTGCAAAGATCTGAGGGAAAGCCTTTGCATATGTATTTTCACAGGTAGATGCTAAATACTGCTAGCTTTCAGCAGTGCGGGGGTGGGGGGGCTGGGTTAGTGTCAGATGACAAGAAATTATGTCATTCTGAAAGCTATTCCAGCAGTAATATTTGAGATATTAATTTAAGAACTCTCTGAGAGAGAGACTTAGCATTCTGTAGTCTGTCTTTGACCTAGCAACATCAAGATCCACTCACTACATCTGCCTTGCTGCTCTAATTAAGTAAGTGTACTAGGGTATAGTAATTCTCTTAAATACAGTCTGGAATATAGCAAAGCTTAGCTTATTTTCTTTACTTGTTTGAGACTGTCCTGCAGTGTTGATTTAAATATTTCCTGTGATTTTGAACTCTGCTGTCACTGTAAATATATATTGAGTATTTTCTTGTTCTTTTAATATTTGTTATTAAATATATTTAAACCTTTCATTGTGGCTGATCTTCTGTCTAGAGATATTTAAGTTCTGAAAGTACTTGCATATTTATTTGGTGACACTGCGTAGGCCACTCCTAATAGCCTTGCTCTTGGTCAAACTACCATTTGTATTGATAGTAACATTACACAGTAAGGTTGGACACCCTTTGTTAAGGGCCTTAAAGTAGCTGATAAGGAGTGACTGGTGGTGGAGAAACTACCTTATAGACTGAGCAGAAGGGAGCATAGCTAGTAAATCTGTGACAGCCTTTCCCAGGTGTGTGTGTGTGTGTGTGTGTGTGTGTGTGTGTGTGTGTGTGTGTGTGTGTGTGTGTAAATCAAACCTCAAAGAGTGAATGTGTATAAATCAAACCTCAAAGTGTGTGTGTGTGTGTGTGTGTGTGTGTGTGTGTGTGTGTGTGTGTGTGTGTGTGTGTGTGTGTGTGTGTGTGTGTGTGTGTGTGAGCTACTTGGGCAGGAACACGAAGCACTGGTTGGACAGAGAGGGTGCTGGAGGGCTTGGCTTGGTCACTCAGCTGAGATCTCACCTCTATAGCTGTGCCAGTGTGGACTATTACTGGGGATCTGGAGAAAGAGGGAGAAACCAGCACTGGATTGACTGTGGTCTCTGTGTGCTCTTAAGGGAAATTTCACTTGATGCAGAGAGCTGCATTTGGAAACAGGTTCATAGGTTCATAGGACGATACTAGGCTATTGGCCCGGAGGCCGTTATAAGCCTAGCCAAGACTTTCACCCATGTTCCCACAAAGTCAGCACCTGTTTTCCCTATCCAGCAGGGACACAGATGGGATCCCAAGGGTATATTTTCTGTTTTCCGTCCAATTGTCCAGGTTCCTCTTAAAGAGGGCTAGTGAAGTACTGTCCTTGACATGGAGAGAAAGTCTATTCTACAGATGGGGGAGTAATTGGACTCAAATCTATCCAACCAACAAGTTCTATTAATGTCACAGACCAGGTTGAGACCTTGCATTTGGGATGCGTGTGTGGAGTTTGACCTACGGATATGCAGCAACTCCATCTAGGCTGAGTCTGAGATGACCTTGTATGGCAGACACAGGTCACCTCTGAGCAGTCCATGTGAGACTGAGTAGTGGGAAATGGCTTTTAGCCTATCTGTATAGGATAGGTGTTTGAGACCCTGGATTTCCTGGTCAAGAACCTCTGTGGTCTCTCTAACTGCTGCATGTACTTGGCAAGGTACATGCCAAAGGGGGCATTATACTCAATAATGGGTCTGATAAGGGAGGAGTTCAAGGATGTTATGACCTCCTTGCTCCTGGATGAAATACCCTTACTTATGAGGTGGGCCATGTAGAAAACCTTCCATACAACGGAGGGAATATGGTGGTCAAAAGTCAGATTGTTATCAACCTGGGTGCCCAAGTCCCTCACAACTGATTGTGTGCTTAGTACATTGTTATTAATGTGATAATTAGTGGGGGCACCATTTTCCCTAAAGGGGATAATGATGCTTTTCTTGGTATTCAATTTGAGGCCATGCTTCTGGCACCAGTCATTAGTTTGGTTAAGGTCCTCTTGGAGGATGTTTACATCACTAGGAGAATGTATGACAGTGCCCAACTTGCAGTCATCTGCAAACTTGGTCAGCCACAGACCACTGGTTTTGTCTTGTACCTTAAAAATATATCTCAAACAGTAGAAGCCCCAAGACCAATCCTTGGGGTACGCCGTTTGTTACAGGTCTACTACTACAGGTGGCTTCCCCTATTTTGAGTGAGTGGATTCTATCAGTGAGCCAGTTAGGTATCCATCTGGTAACATATGGGTTGATTCCTAGCTGGGAGAGTTTATCTATTATTCCAGAGTGGGGAATAGTGTCAATGGCTTTGGCTAGGTCAAGGTAGGTGGTGTGCACTGTCTTGCCCCCATCCATGGCTTTGGTGACTGTTTCAAAGAATGTGACCAAGTTTAACAGGCATGCTCTCCTTATGACAAAACCAAACTGTATGGGATCAAGCATTTGGAGGTTGCCAATGTCCTTGTTTATAAGGTCCATGATAATACATTCCATGGCCTTGCAGATCAGGCCAGTTAGGCTGATGGGCCTATAATTGCCTGGGTTAGTGGACGCTCCACCTTTGTGCAGATGGATGACAGTGGCTGTCCTCCATTCTGATGGAGCAAAGCTGGTGCACAGTCTTTCATTGAATAGGGTGCCTAGTGGTGCTGAGAGCTCTTGCCTGAGTTCATGTAGGACACAGCCAGGGATGTTGTTGGGTCTCATGGAGGCTGTATTTTTTGTCTTTTAGAGGGCATTAATAACCTGCTCCCTGGTGATGAGGGGAGGGGGACAGGTGCTGGGGATGTCCTGGTTTACTGATGGGGGTCAGGGGGTGAAGTTTTCACTCAACTTGTCTGCCAGCAGATTGGCTATATCTATGGCATTTGTGTATGTGGTATTTTTGACCACCAATTCAAAGCAGATTTGGGAGTTACCTTTGAGATTGTGGAAATATGCGAAGAAGGCCTTGTGATTGTTCTTAGTGGATGTGGCCAATTTGGACTCGAAGTTAGCCTTAGAGAATTTCACCAGTGACCTTACTTGTTTGTATAGCCAGAAGAGAGATTGCTTCCAACTTGGCACCTGCTCCTTCTTGGTCCTGGACAACATTTTTTTCCTTTTATTATAGAGTCTGTTTATTGCTGGTGTCCACTAGACAGGTTTACTCTTCCTTGAGGAAGATGATTTGGTCCTGTCAGGTATTGCTGAGTCCATGCAGCTATATATGTGCTCATATAGTTTTTTGGTGTAGGCTCAACATTAGTGCTTCTTCCAACTGAAGGGATAGTGGCTGTGAAGCTGCTTATACCTGTTTTCTGGAGGTTGTAGTCAGCTTTGGAAAAGTTTTTTTTGTTTGACCCTGGCAAAGGGGGGGAAGAGTCAGGGGAGATGTTGACTTCGAACGTGATTGCTTTATGATTGGATCTTACCAAGGAGGATGACACTGTAGGGGTGCTACAGTGGCTACTCATGTTGGTTAGTAACAGGTCCAGGATATTTTCTCCTCTTGTGTGGGTGTTGACCAGCTGATCCAGTGCATTGACATTGACGAAGTTGAGGAATCTCTGGGCATTTGTGTTTGAGCTAGAATAGGTCTTCCACTTTATGTTTGGGTAGTTAAAATTGCCCAGGATCAGAGTAGAGAGTTGAATTTTGATGGATTCAAGTAAGTCCAGATAGGTGGAGTGGGCCTCCTGAGTCATGGTGGGGGGTCTTTAGCTAGCTATGATTTCAGTAGGTGTTCTGTCAACAATTAACTGCATCTGGAGTGTCTCCTGTGAGTCATACTGTTTGACCAGCCTGGAGGTGTGTATGTCTTTGATAAATATTGAAACTCCAACTCCTTTGGCTTTATAGCCCTCTGTTTGGGGTCTAAAAGTAAGGCTGGGATACTCTACACAGCTTTGAACCAGGTTAAAGTGACTGCACAAATGTCAGCATCTTCCAGGGTGAGGAATGCTTGCAATGGGTGCAGTAGCAGCATGACCTTTAAATTTTGTTTAGAAGAATTTTTCACTTTGGTAATTTTGTTCTCCTGACTTTGCCTAAAAAAGGCACTATGGGGAAGGCAAGAGCCTTTGCCAGAAGCCTGAAGCCCAGGGGAAACAGATGAAGGCCATCTCTGGCAAAGCATCATGGTCTGTCAATCATGTCCTCCCAGGCTGTCGGGTACTGGTTCCTACTGTGTGTGCCTGTGATCCTCCCAATGTACGCCCCCCCACTGTTGCAAGTAGGGAGGATTGTCTCCTTGATTACTGGTTCAGTGGTGGGATGTCACAAAGTACATGTTACAACCAGATAATATTAGGTAGGCCTCAACTCATCTCTTCTCTTCAGTATTTACAGTTTAGACCTGTATGAGTGTCACTTGTAAAACAACTAATTTGGCCTATTTGGAATAGTATTTGTCCTTCCAACTCAGTGTCAATAATGCACTTACAAAGTGAGGTAGGGCAGCCTCTCTACAATAAAGCTAAACTACTCCCTACAAAGCCCTCTCTTCACTCCCTTTGGGATGCCTATGAGGCATAAATTGTCCATCCAAGTTCTATTTTCAGTTCCTACTTGTCCTAAGTTCACTGTACCAACCTCCCTTTTCAAATCACTCAGTACCGCAAACTGTTTATTCATATGACCTCATTTTGTTTTCATCATATGCCGTACTATGATCTATTGGGTCTATATTACATGATCGAATGCTAAGGTGATCGAACACCTAAACGTCAACCACGTAATATTGAAAGCAAAAAACAGCAAATGGCCAATTTAACACAGGGAAAGATTTACCTTGGCTGTTCGCTGGATTTTGCCATTTTCTCCACTGTGGAGCGATCTTGGAGTTGGTATATTTAGTTAGGGGGGGGTGTGGGGGGCACATCCCCCTGTGTCAGGGGGTGTGGGGTGTGAAGCCCCCCACTTAGTTTGGCTGTAAAGTTTTGTTTTTTTTGTGTCCAACAGTAACGTTTCCCGGCGACGTTCGCTGTTTTGCAGTTCGGTATTACGTGGTCGATGTTTAGGTGTATGATCACCTTAGCATTCGATCATGTAATATAGACCCAATCTATTTGCCTTATTTTGGTCTCTCTGTTTCACTGTGGATATCACATAGCCCTTGATGTAAGCCTATAAGCTTGTAGGAGTTGATATCACCATTCTCCAAGACCTTAGCAACTTTTCCTCCATCCGCCTTATAACAGCTAATCGAAAGTTCCACGGGGAATTGACAAAAAACCCTGTATGCTCACATAGCACAATCATGTCTTCATTAGTTAAAGTTGCTAAACATCACCTGCACAAAAGCCTTTTTGGAACATATATTCAGTACTTGTTGAGTTCACACCCACCACCAGCATCTGTAGCAACTATCTGCCTGTTACTGTTCCAAACAGTGTGAGTTTTTGGGGTGAGAAGTGTGCACACAATCTATTATGTAATGGATTATTTCCAAATAAATGATCTTCCACAGCATGAAGACCTGTCATTGTACAACATATCTCTGCTTACTTTTAAGAATTTGCTTTATTTCCTTTAAAACAAGGAATCCTTACAAGACAAAAAAGGAGCAATGTTTTTATGACTTGCTTTGAAGTACATAGTATGCAAAACAGGTGACCCAGGAGCATTGACTGGATAACTGACTGACTTAGAGTCACATGGTATGTAAGATAAGACTAGGGGAATCAAACCTTGGTTACAGGGAAAACCTCATTAACATGTCATATCCATTTCACCGTCTACTAAATTAACATTTTCTTAAGTGAATGTAATAATGCCTTATGGTATAATGTAAAAAGATAATGAAACACACAAATGGGAAATAAAATATTTTCAGAAAATGCAGATACAAAAATGAGTCTAAATCTCACTTTGTGGGGGTATGGCTTCATACTGATTTTTTAAAGTTCTGAGAAATGTCAGCATTATTACTTGACTGTGATCAGCAAAACAAAAGAAAGAATTTCTGTAGAAATAATAATCTGTGCTAAATCTGTAAAAAATATCAGCACACTTAAATATATGGTTTTCAGATAACATTCCAGAATGTTTTGGTGTTCTGTTCTTCCCCTAAAAAGGATATATTTGTAATACAGTGCATGAACACCTGGGAGTTGATGTGAGCCCAGAACTGTAAATCAGTGATTCGAATGGAAAGAATACTTTGTCTCTTTCAAGAGCTTAAATACACCCTCTATTGTCTGCCAGTATGCTAAAAAATACTTTTCCAATTCCACATTTGGAAAAAAAAAGTACCTTGAGGCAATCTTTTTGGAAATACAATTGTTAATGCTAAATGATTTTCTGTATTTCAATAAATGCTGAGAAATCGAGATTTTTTTTATTTAAGGGTTTAGTGAGCTGGCATCAAGATGAACCACATCTGTGTGTTTGCTTATTTATGTTCATAGGTAAATACTAGGCTATCAATTAGCAGAGTATTAAAAGCCTAGCCAATAACCAGAGGTCAGAATCAACTCCCCTGCCTTGCATATGTCAGGTTAAGACTTTAATGATTATGCCAACCTTCCCCCAGGTATTAATTTCAGGGTAGGTAGAATGGACTTCATAGGTGACTTCATAGGTTCATTTTAACAATAGCCTCATATTAAGAAAGAGGGAATTAACAATTAGGTAAGCTGCATATAGCTGCCCAGTAACACAGTACCTCTTCCATAAATTATGCATTTTCCTGTACATTAATAGTATATGTCATCATTTACAAAGAAATAGGGTGATACTCATAGTCTGGGGCTTTGCATACTCATAGCGCTATGATGTTAAGCAAATCTTGGACTGTCAGGATGACTAAAGAAATTGAGAAGGACTTTTTTCTGAACAAGGTCCCTATCAGATATGCATAATGTGATTTACGCATATCCAATAAGGGGACAGTTGCTGCGCTGTTAAGAGAGTTTACATGTATGCGCATGAGTTTGGTTCATAGACATGAATCTATAAGAAACTCATTTACATACAACTTGTGAAATTGCCCTGAGATTATGCCAGAAAGCAGCCATTTTTCAGTAAAGTATACTTGGACATTTTTACCATAAGGGTCGCTTGAATAAATGCTTTATTTTGATGCTTCTGCATACCTGGATATTTTACTAAAGGGGTCACTTGGGTGAAATGTTCATTTTAGTGCTTGCGCATACCAGGGCATGTTACTGAAGGGGGTCACTTGAGTAGATGCTTCATTTTAGTGCTTGTGGGTACTAAGAAATGTTACTGAAGGGGTCACTGGAGGAGATAATTTATTTCTGTGTTGGAAGTGTTTGTTCATACATGGTCAAACTGCTGAAGTGACAGCTGGGAAAATAATTTATTTTGTCATTTTAGTGCTTGTGCATACTAAATATAAAATATTGAAGGGGTTACTGTGGGAAATAATTTATTTGTGTCATTGAAGTGCTTATGCAGTTAGACAAAATATCAAAGGTGAAGCATTGCATTTAAGAATGGATGTGTGTACCACAGGGATGTCTGACTATGAATTGGAAAACTGCCTCATTAGCACACTGCTCTTTACAACAGTTATCATTTGCATCTCATATTTTAGGCCTTATGCATTAGTGTAAATGGCCTCTGTTAAGTGTGCCTTTGCTATGCTCACTCATAAATATTAGTAATAATACCCTTGTCATATTTGTGCAAACAACTATGAATACTGCCCATATTTTACTACATGACTGCACAGTTTATTTTATTTATTTATTATTTTATTTTACATTTGTTGACCGGGCTAATCTAACTGGATATTTGTCCATTTTCAGAAGAGGCCCGAGGAGAAAAGCTCCGAGAAAAGAACAGTTTATACAAAATGCAAATAGATAACCGTACATTTGAAAACAATTAGATAACTATACATTCATGTACACTTGTTATTTCAGCAGCAGTAAGCAGATAGGGTAACACTATGAAGATTTTTGTTTCAGTCATTTGGAGTAACAGTTAGCATAGACAAATATAAGCATTAGTCAGTTAACATATTGTGTTGAGGAAGTTGACACAGCACAGTGATGGGTATGAAGAGAGCAAATTATTTATATTTTTAGAAGAGAGAGCAGTAGCAAAGGTAAAAGAATTGATGTAAAAAAAGGCTAAAGGCAAGGGAAGATAGTATCAGTCGGGTTTGGTAATTGGGAAAGCCATTGGGATTTTAAGAAAATTCTTAATTGATTCCTGAAAGATGGGTGGATGTAGTAGAAGTTAGTTCAGTTGGGAGTTTGTTCCAAGTTTTACCAACAGAGTTAGAAAACAGACAGTCCCCTGATTTGTTTTTAGATTTTAAGGTGGCTACTTGTAACCTATTTGAAGAATGTAGGGTTGGAAGGTTTTGATAAGAATTGAGGAGGTTATCGAGTATAGGTGTATTTGTGGGATGGTGTAAGATCTTGTGGATAAAAGTGAGTTGCTGGTAGAGTAGCTGATTTTGTATTTCCAGCCATCCTAGTAGTTTTAGACTTTGGCAGTGGTGGGTTCTAAATGCAGTACCCGTGGCAAATCTGGCTATGTTGTTGTAAGAAGTTGCCAGTTTATTTAAATTGCTTTTGGTTAGGTTTGTGTATATGGGGAGGCATAGAGAATGGTCAAAATCAGGTGAGTTTGAGCAACAGTAATCTTGGCTGAGGCTGTGATAAATGGTTTGAGTTTATGCAGGAAACCAATTTTTCTATTTACAGATTTAATAGTTAGGTTAGTGTGTGTGTCAAAGTTGAGATTATTATCTATTGTTACACCTAGGAGATTAGTGGTAGTGTCGGGAGTGATGACAGTACCATTATTAGAGGTAAGTAAGAGACTGAATGGAGGGGTCTTCTGTGTGGGCATAAACAGTAGTAGTTTTGTTCTTTTTTGGGTTCAAGAGGAGATACCATTGGTGGAACCATTTTTCCACTAAGGTGAATACAGTTTGTGTCCTGTTTTGGAGTTCAGTTGGAGCGGAAGCAGCACAGATTAGAGTTGAATCAGCATATTGTATGCAGGTAGTTTGGGGAAGGGAGGTTTTCAGATCATTAATGAAAATATTAAAGAGGAGTAGACCCAAAATAGATCCTTGTGGGACTTCAAGAGTGATCGGGAGCTGGGAGGATAAGTTGTTCTCCCAGCGCACTGCTTGTTGTCTATTTTCAAGGTATGAATGAAAGCATTTAACTGCTTGAATATCAACTGAAAGAGATTTGAGAATATTTGATAGTAATTGGTGGTTCACCATATCAAAGGCCTTGGAGAGGTCTATAAAGAGAGCTGAAGAGAGCAGGTCACTATTTCTATTTTTATTAATGCAGTCAGTAAAGGATAGGAGTGCAGTGGTAGTGCTGTGGAAAGGCCTGAAACCATGTTGGCAGTCCACTAATAGGTTATTTTCAAGGAAGTGCTGCAGTAGTTGACGGTGAATATATCTCTCCATAACTTTTGCTAGGGGTGAGAGGAGGGCTATAGGGCAGAAGTTTGAGAGTTCATTTGAGTTGCCTCCCTTATGCAAGGGGATAATATGTGAGATTTTCCAGAGATGGGATGTAGGATTCAGTAATGGTTCTATTTATTAGGATGGAGATTGGGTAGGCTAGTATTCCTGCTGCAATTTGCAGGTATTCAGCTTGGAGGAGATCACCTGATGGTGTACATGGTTTTAGTTTAAGAAGTAGAGTGTGAATGAGGGATGTGGGAACAGGCTGGAGATGAAAAGTTTGGGGTAAATTGGTCAGCGGAGGAGAATCTGTGGTAGTGACAGGTGGTAAGTGTTAGCTAGGGATTGGACAGTTTCAGAGAAAATTTTAATAAAAGTGTCAGCAACTTAGTTGGGAGGGCTTTGAGTTAGGTTAGAGGGGGTAGGACTTTTGGAGTGACCTGGATGAAGCACTTTGTTGATTCCTGTCCAAAACTTTTGCAGGTTTTGCTGTTGTGTTTGTTGGAGTTTGAGGTGGTAGTTTTTTTTTTTGTCAAGGACTACAGGTCTTTTTGTGGCATTTTGAAGCTGTCTAAAAATTGGGTGATCTATTGGGTTTTTTGTTTTCCTCCAGTTGGACCAGAATTTATTTCAGTCTAATGCTGTGCCTAGTCTCATTACAGAGCCAGGGAGCAGGTTTGTTTTTAGTTCTGACAGTACATGAGGGAGCATGGTTATCAAGAATTTGCAGAAATTTATTGTTAAAGAAAGAGACTGCTTCGTCAAGAGGCAGGCATTTTAGGGGTGACCAGTTGCATGCTTTGAGCTCTGCTTGGAAGTTCACTGGGTTGAATTTTTTTTTTGTTACGGGTTGTTCTAAATATTGTTTCATTGGGAATGTCAGTCTTTTTTCTAGTTATGAAGGTAAGGAAATGGTCACTAATTTCATCGGGAAGTATGCCGGTTTTGTAATTGAAGGGGTTGCTGTTAACTAGTATCCAATCTAAGGTAGTTTGTTTCTTGCTAGGTTTATGGGTCCTGGTAGGGAATGTAATGGTTTGGTGAAAGCCAAATAGGTTTATATGAGTAGCAGGTTTGGGAGAGGTACAACCATTCCAGTCAATACTAAAATCACCAAGGAGTATGGTTTCCTGTGGGAGGGTCATTGAGAGCCAGCTAAGGGTATTTTCAAGAGTGTTAATGTTATTCCCTGGGGGGTATATGAGCAAAAAATGTATATGGATTTATTAGCATTTATTTGGAGCTTAGAGGTTAAAATCTCAATATTTGCAGTTGATGGTGGATGAATGTCTGTTGAGGTGACCTTCAATTCAGATTTAAACAGTAAAGCCACCCCACCACCCTTTTTATTTAGACGGTCAAGTCGAAGTATGTTATACCCTGGTGGAATTATATCGTTGTCTTTAGTTATGGGTTTGAGCCAAGTTTCAGTTAGGCATAAGATGTCAAAAGAATAGGTGGCAAATAGGGCATGGAGTTGTGTAATTTTATTGTTTAAGCTACGTATGTTAAGGTGGCCTATAAAGAGAGAGTTTAGGGATTTTGTGGGGTTGTTAGAAGGGGAAATATTGGCTGATGAGGAATCAGTAGTGGTAGTGTAAGGACCTGGTTTGGATGAATGTCACCGTGTTGAAGTAGACCTAGTTGAAGGTTATATTTAACTTTGAAGACTTTAAAAAAATATAGGGTATTTTTTTTTATTTGGAAATATTTAGTATGGGATTATCTGTGGAACTGTGGAAAAACATAGGATGATGAGGATGTTATGTTAATATGGGTGTAAGAAGCTGTAAGAGAGAATGGGCTTGTTTGCCTTGTAAGGTGTTGAAATCTAGTAAAGCTTAGGGCTTCATATTAGCTTAAGCTGTAAGATATTAGTAGAGAGGTAAGACTTACAGACCAGAGGAGTATTTAAAGTGTATGGACCTGCTGGGGCTATTCATTGTGAGGCATATAGGATAGGTTAAACAGGTCAATTGGGATGTAGAGTAGGCCAGTGAATGGGGTGGAGCTGCTAGGGGAATTAGGGAGAGGAAGGCAAAAAGCAGGGGTAAAATATTTAATTATTTAATGAGATAACAAAGGCTATTGGTTGGAGGTGTGGCTATGGAAGTAGAGGGTCAGGTGCTCTGGGGGTGGGTGGAATTTGGGGGTAGGGAAGCAGAGTGAGCCTGCAGGGTGAACGGAGCGGGTAGAGCCAAAGGATGGACAAGCCACAGCAGCGAAAAAACAATCTGTGGCTGTAAGAGGCTACAGTTAAGAGGTAGGTGATTGCTAAAGAGGGTTTGCAGAGTAAAAACAGAAGAAATATAAGTTGGGTAGGGCAAGGGATATTTTAGGAGTGTTAGGCAAAGGGTAGTGAAAAAACTGGGTAAAATAGCTGAACTATAGAGGTTTAACTGAGTTTGGAATGAAAGAGGTGAAAAAGGTAAGGTATGATATGGTATAGGATGCCACCTATTGGCGACAAGGGTAATGACAGCAGAGAAGAGTCCACAGAAAATATTGATAACGTAGCTTTGTAATTAAGAGAGCAATATTTATAAGAGCATGGCTAGGCAGGGGGTACAAGTGGTCTGCAGATGGCTGCTATCGCACGCTAGTAGGGTGTAGTACTAAGCTCTTAGCAGAAATAGTTAACTAAATGCAAACATCATGGTATAAGATTACGTTCACTGCATTTGTATTGTTTTTAATGAGGTAGAACAAAACAGGATCTCGACCACCATGAAAAGTAGAAAATCACATTTATTTAAATAACAGCAAAAGATGAGCGCTTTCGTGTACCCAATGTACGCTTCTTCAGATCTAATTCATTCATAAAAACAGTAGTCCTTTTATACACAAGGCTTCTCTAATTAATTATTCAATCATTCAATAATTAAAAACAATCAATCTAATCATGACAATTAAAAAGGAAAGGTAGATAAAATGGAATGCAGTCTAACACTAGTTGATACCCATACAATAAACAACGTGCAATGTCTCAAGCCATGGGAAGAAAAAATTCTAAAATATATTAACTAGACATCAAAAAGTATATATATAGCTTAAAAATCACATAGCAGTTATAACCTATCATCAAAAAAAAAAAAAAAAATATATATATATATATATATATATATATAATAAATATGTATACATATAAACAACTATCCAATTCATGAAAATCAATTAAGAAAATATAAAAATGAAAATAAACATCTGAGCATAGACATATAAACACTCTAATGTTCAAATGACAAAAGACAACATATAAATCTTGCACACATATATATATATATATATATATATATATATATAATAGATGTGAAAAACTGAGAAACCTATACTAAAATGTATATATCTGTATATCTAATTATATATCATTTATCAAAACTTGTGTATTACTATGATATAGTATTAATAGTAAAATAAAAACTGAAATTTATATAAAGGGCATATGACATAAAATATCAAAAATCGATGTAGGTGTAATTAGAAAGACTGAAATGCATAATGATACTATATATAAATAAGATATATCTTATAAAGATGGACATGGATGTAGTATATTTCTAAAACATCCTAGTGTGTAATAGATATACATATAGAATACGTCTAATTAGCTTGTTTGAAACATCAGGTTCAAAATATATTAATAGGTTATTTCAGACTACGATCTTTTAATGAAGACCTGATGCTGACATATTGATTCAGCCCAGGTAAATGATGTGCTTTTAAACGTAATATCCAGCTGAGTTCAACCTTTTCTAACCCATTAAATATATCACCCTTCCTTATACTAGGTGTAACAAGCTGTATATTTTATTAATTGATTTTCATGAACTGGATAGTTGTTTATATGTATACATATTTATTTTATTTATATATATATATATATATATATATATATATATATATATATATATATATATATATATATATTTGATGATAGGTTATAACTGCTATGTGATTTTTAAGCTATATATATACTTTTTGATGTCTAGTTAATATATTTTAGATTTTTTTCTTCCCATGGCTTGAGACATTGCACGTTGTTTATTGTATGGGTATCAATTAGTGTTAGACTGCATTCCATTTTATCTACCTTTCCTTTTTAATTGTCATGATTGGATGGATTGTTTTTAATTATTGAATGATTGAATAATTAATTAGAGAAGCCTTGTGTATAAAAGGGCTACTGTTTTTATGAATGAATTAGATCTGAAGAAGCATACATTGGGTACGCGAAAGCGCTCATCTTTTGCTGTATTTAAATAAATGTGATTTTCTACTTTTCGTGGTGGTCGAGATCCTGTTTTGTTCTACTACATTAGATTTTGTTTTACGGAGAAGACCTTTAGGAGCCAGCTGAGGTTGTGTTTTGCATTGTTTTTAATGAGGAAACTGTCATTCCAAAGGGTGCAGTAAGGGTAGGAGTCTTCACCGGATGCCTGGAGATGATATTCTTTCCAGTGGTGTCTGTGGGTCTATAGATTCTTTGGTGAATATTAATGTCTTTCCTGGGCAGGAAAGAGTGGGAGCCCACAGGTAATAATAGACTGTAATAAAAGAAGGACAAGATAATTAGTGAGAGTCAGGTACTGTATTACAGGTAGGAGGGAGAGGATAGTGCAAAAGAGCAGTGAGATATAGCTAGATGAGAAGGGAAGAAAATACCTTTAGGAGATTAATACAGATGTGAGAGTAGGTGGAGGTACCATAACAGCCAAACGAAACAAGGGTGAAAATCCCCTTTCTGACCCTGGAATGGTATGCAAGGGCAGGAAGAGAGAAAAGAAAAAGCGCTTTGCGCACAGCCAACACTGTGGCTGCAAACAGGCAAAAGTTGGATATCAGCTAGTTTTCAGGTAGGGTAGCATGTGGAATACAGTGAAAGGACAGCAGTAGCAGAAAGGAAAAAAGGTACAAGCAAACAAATTAAGAATATCAAACAGGCAGTATCGCTTCCTTCTGTTATTAATTAAAGCATGTAGGTAATAAACAGCTAAATGTGCCCGGGAAACTTTTCCTAATACACAGGATTACTTGCAATCAGGAGACTGGGTGGCAAGCAGGGTCTTAACAGACATAGACAATTAGTCGACGAAACTTGTCCTTAGATAAGCAGCCACTGTTTTAACAAATAACGCAGGCTAAAAGCAAACAGTGATGTACATGACCATATCTAACTGGACACTTATATACACAAGTATAACAGGCCAGAAGCAAACAGTATTGGGCGTGTACTGCCACGCATTACAAGAGTGGTACTAACAGTCTGTGCTCAACAGTTCCACGCAGTCAGCACTTATAAGTTAAATTGCTTGTAACAGTTGCCAACATTGGATGGTAAACACAGTACAATAGCTGCTGAATGTTAGTTCCAGTTCCAGTTTCCAGCATTGGTTACTAAATACAGTACAATAGCTGCTGAATGTTAGTTCCAGTTCCAGTTTCCAGCATTGGTTACTAAATACAGTACAATAGCTGCTAAATGTTAGTTCCAGTTCCAGTTTCCAGCATTGGTTACTAAATACAGTACAATAGCTGCTAAATGTTAGTTCCAGTTCCAGTTTCCAGCATTGGTTACTAAATACAGTACAATAGCTGCTAAATGTTAGTTCCAGTTCCAGTTTCCAGCATTGGTTACTAAATACAGTACAATAGCTGTTAAACATAAGCAATTAAACAACTATGGCAGGCTAAAAACTGCTGACAGTATTGAGCGCGTGCTGCCACGCATTACAAAATGATGCTAACAGTCTGCGCTTGGCAATTACCAGCGTTCCACGCCAATAGGTAGTGGTACTGGGTTCAATTAGCTAAAACACTGTAAAGTACCAAAGTGTAACACTGTAATGAATGTGCCAGTATGTAACTCTAATATGGCAGGCTAATAAGCTAGCAGAGATGAGCGACTGTTCCCACGCATAAAAAAGAATTAAGCTAGCAATCTGCGTTGGGTATTACAGTGTGTTCTACACATATAACTAAGAATGCTGGGTTTAAGTTGCAAGCTAGTTGCTAAGATATAGTATAGTATAAAGATGTGAAACTGTGATAAGTGTGCCAGAACTTAATGTTAAAGCCTTCAGCGTGTGTACTAGCAGTACGCTAAGGAGCCAAGCAGCTGAGCAATACCCAAAAGTATACAGCAGGTAAAAGAGTAATAACAGTACAGCTAACAAAACATTCACTTTACCATGAGGCGCGACGAGCAGCCAGACCACAGGACCGCTTAGCAGAGACGATGCTTACCCCAGGTTGGACTAGGTTTTTTAAAAATGGCGCCACACACTCCTCCTACTATAAGTAAGCTTTTGGAGGAAGCTGTGTTAGGGGGAGGGGATAAAGGGAAGTGTATGGGATGGTAAGAGGAGGGGGAAAAAGGCGGGAAATAGAGCCAAAGGATGGACAAGCCACAGCAGCGAAAAATCAATCTGTGGCTATGAGAGATTAGAGTTAAAAGGTAGGTGATTGCTAAAGAGGGTTTGCAGAGTAAAAACAGAAGAAATGTAAGTTGGGCAGGGACAAGGGATATTTCAGGAGTGCCAGGCAAAGGGTAGTAAAAAAACTGGGTAAAAGAGCTGAACTATAGAGGTTTAACTGAGTTTGGAATGAAAGAGGTGAAAAAGGTAAGGTATGATATGGTATAGGTATAGGGTTCCACCTAGTGGCGAAGGTGGGAATGACAGCAGAGAAGAGTCCTTCACAGACAATATTGGTAAAGTACCTTTGTAATTAAGAGAACAGTATTTATAAGAGCGTGGCTAGGCTGGGGGTACAAGTGGTCTGAAGATGGCTGCTATCGCGTGCTAGTAGGGTGTAGTACTAAGCTCTTAACAGAAATAGTTAACTAAATGCAAACATCACACTGAGTTTGTATTGTTTATAATGAGGGGATTGTCATTCCATAGGGCGCAGTAAGGGTAGGAGTCTTCACTGATTCCCTGGAGATGATATTCTTTCCAGTGGTGTCTGTGAGTCTATAGATTCTTTGGTGGATATTAATGTCTTTCCTGGGCAGGAGAGTGGGAGTCCGCAGGTAATAGACATGAGGCGTGACAAGCAGCCAGACCACAGGACCACTTAGCAGAGACAATGCTTACCCCAGGTTGGACTAGGTGCTTATCCCAGGTTGGAATAGGTGACAGCATGGGCAATATTTGGATGCTGTTGTTTCTAGACACATTGATAAACTCTTATCAGACAGTGTGTGTAAAGATTTACATAAAGAGAAATGCCACAATGGTCCACTGACAGAAAACGCCAGAACACAGATATGATGTGAACATTTTAATGGGCCATTATAGGATTTACAATTACTTGAGCTTTTAGATTGCTTGTGTCTCTGACAAACAGTTCGTACAGTCTGAAAACTTAATTAAACAATGAAAATTAATTATTATTCAAAAAGGTACATTCAGTTTGGAGTAAGCACTCAGCATCACCCACGCAGAATGTCTGTCTGGCTGTAGCTATGAAAACTAAAAGCTACAGCTGCAATGTTCTCCACTCTGCTAAGTGAAAAAACAAATGAGTGCTTTAGCAAGGCAGAAATCATACAGTCACCCTCCCTAAGGGAACACATAACATAGTAAAACTTAGAATTACCTCTGGTAAGTTACATATTGTAAGAGTCCTCACATAAATAGCAGAGTGCAGACAGATCTTCCCTATGTTCTATCAAGTTATTCTAAAATGAATCATGTTTCATTGATTTTTTTCTTTCAACAGTGAGCTGTACACCCCCACATTTTTGCACCTACACCTCTGTATGGTAGGTTTGACCCCCCCCACAACCTTAACTTATAGATATCTTTCTCCAAGGTTGTACTGCTAGCTGCTACGTGGAAAGCAAAAAAATAAATAAATAAACAAAACTAGAGTGCACTGATGGCTGCTGCAATGCAATAACATACAGTTCTGAAAAAAATATAAAGAAATTGAACAAAATCTGCTAGTATGGAAATTCCTTAAGAAAGTGTAGTTATATGTCTGCTCCTGTTTGCTAAAATGGAAAAGAAAAAAAACAGCTCAAACTGCATTGATGGCAGTACACTGAATAAGCATCTGTTCATACACACACACACACACACACTCACACACATATATATTTTATATATATATATATATATATATATATATATTTGGCACATGTACAACACTTTTGGAAACTATTGCTAGCTGTAGAAAAAGAGGCTACCAGAAGAAGAAGTTTTAAGATACCGTGTCATTATTTAAAAAGATTAACAGTCTTTTTTTAAAAATAATGTATTTGCATAATAACAATAATCTTCACTTATGTGCAGCTAATGCTTGGCATACTCACAGCTGGCTTTGATCTCTTGGGCTTCACCATCAAGGTCAAACTACTCTGACTGTAGGTAAACCCCGCATTATGAGTAACTACACCAATTATTACTAAAGTGGTGTTTTTTGAGTAAGGACACATTTCATACAAAAGTTCAGGAAATAGTATTGTAATACCTGTTTTATTCCAATAAAAGGTATCACATAACTTCTGTATTCCAGTATAATGATTTAGGAAAAGATAGTGAATGAATATGCTTCACCAGGTTCATTGCCTTAGGTATGACTGTTTATAATACAGGCTAGATTAGTGTGGCATATTCTGCTATGCTGGTGGTGGTATGGTGAGTGAACATGGGAAATTTTTAATTTCATTACTATTCTATTTTGTACTTGGGGTAAGTGCATGTTGTTTGAACAAGTGAGACTTTAAAGCATTTTTAAAGGAAGGATATGTGATGAGCTACATAATTGCTAACAGCAATGTATGCAATAATTTAGGTAGGATTCTGAGAAGACTTTGTAAGCATTGTTTATATTTTATGTCACGAGCGTGAATAATGCTGTTGATCTGTGCACAGATCTGGTTAGTATACTCAGTGTCAGGGTTTTTGTTAAAGAAGACTAGTTATGTCTGAGAAGTCTGAACATTAATACTGTTAATGTTAGTTGGGTTTGAAGATTGACTGGTATGTAACCTTTAATAGGTTGAGATGTGGTCATTTTTTTAATTTTAATCAGCAATTAGATAATAGAACCATGTAAAATACCAGTGAACCACGAAAAAACAACAACTGTTGAAACTTCAAAGCGAAAACACGGTCTCCGAACAGCAATATATCAGTACTATAGATAGCGCACTGTAAGGTAGCGTACTGAACAAGGACAAGTTTATTTTACCGTAAGTTAAGTTATATAAAACTAAACAACGTTTTTATCTTCCTAAATAGGAAAACTTCTTCAGAAAAAGTTAGACAAACATTCCACATCATTTAAAAGTTTCCGCTCAAATATTCAAATGTTTGAGCCAATCAGTGAGGTAGCTAGTAAATTAGATCTTACAATTAAAGAGCTATACACAAGGCAAAATCTAAATCTAACCTCACTAGTAACCACAAAGTGTAAAAAACATAAAATTGTACCCACCTCTCGAACTATTGAGGGCAGGAAAATAAGTTTAAAAACATGTCTCTTAAAAATGTATATATACACACTAGCATAAAATAACACAATTTTAACTAGTTTTTATTAGTGTTCAACCATACGTTACGTATGTAAACACTCAAAAGATCGATGATAAACACCCCATGTGTGCTGTATCTGATATATAATGCTAGCACCCATATCTATTAAAAATATTAAAAATTGTTAAATTGTTAGTATGCTGGTGAATACTACTTAAAATGTAATTGTGGGTACTATTTACGACCCAACCTAAAAGTAATGATGAGCAAATGTACATACACACTCATTTCATAAAGTAAACATAAGTAATACATAGAAAGCTACTAATTATAATATAGTTGAGCAGTAAGGCCTGTTGGACATAATGATGTCAGATCAAAAATAATTGATCCTCTAAAAAATAATAAATTTATATATATGTATATGTATAAAAAATGTTGTTATATCAAAGAAATCACATCTATATGAGGCTTATGAGATTCATCATCTCAAACAACTCCTGAGTCTCAAAAGACAAGTAATATTACAATTGTCGTTGAGTCCTGGGCAACTAAAAGCATTTAATAATAATTGCCATTCTAACTCACGGCATTCAAGTAAAACTGAGGTCGGTCCTCCTCTATTGTCCAGTAACAATTTATCTATAGCTAAAAAGTGGAAAACAGGTAGAGTCTTACAAACAATGAAAAATAAAAGGCAGCTGTTGCAAGACAAAAGCGACGCTTGGTAGATGGTAAATCCTTTATAAGCAGAAAACTCCAAATCCAGAAAAAATACAGACAATGTTCATCCAAGATAAAGCAGTGCAAGCAAACACAGCAGTATTAAGCGCTTTCGTCTGGTAGATGACTTCCTCAGAATACAAAATACTGAAATTAGCACGTGTTTAAATACATTGCTTACCCAATCACAAATAACTGACATCATTTCCCCCATTAACAAGGCTGCATATACTTAATACAAGCCAAATTTAAAACAATAATACATGTAAAAAGTTTAAAACATCCCTAAACAGTGTATATAACTAAATAAAAAACATAGATTTTAATTTCAATAGAGAAGATAAATAAATTCTATCATTTAACCCAGGAGCATGATAGGCATCAAGCCTAATTTGCCATTTGAGTTCTACAAACTCCAAATACTTATTCAAGGGTCCCCCACGAGGTCCCAGCTCTACCTGTTCCAATATAAAGAACAGGAAGGAATGGGTAGGTTCACTAACCAAATGTTTATATAGTGCATTCTTTTCATTTTTGTTTCTGATATCATATAAATGTTGATAAATCCTTAACCTTAGGGCATTATTAGTTTTACCTACATAGAAACTTGCACAGAATCTACACAAGGCCAAATACACAACTCCTTTAGTGTAACAGTACATCCTTTTTGAACTGGAAATATATCCAAAGTTTTTGAGCTTGATTTTTTCACTGTCCATAACATAAGGGCATTGGGCACACCTCCCACACTTAAAGGTACCACCATTGTGGATGTCAAATGTTTGCCTTTCAAACAGTCCTTTAAGGGAAGTCTCTTTTTTGTAAACCACTTGCGGTTCAATACCAAATTTCCCTGATAATTCAGGGTCAACATCAAATATTTTCCATAGCTAAAAAGTGGAAAGAATGATCAGGATTTGTGTTGACATGTTTGCCTAAAGCATTGTGACACATTTTTAGAAATTGCATAAATATGTTCATAAATCCTATCTCGAAATTTACGATCAGTCTTCCCTACATAAAAGGCATCACAGGCTTTACACTTAGACAAATAGATAATACTCTTAGAGTTACAATCGAATCTATGCATAATATGAAATTTCCTACTTCCGACTTCGAAAGAACTACTGTTTTTAACATGTTTACACATGCTACAAAAACCACATGTAAAAGACCCACAAATTCTATTACACTTTCTCAGTTTTTTACTCTCTAAAATACTTTTCAAGTTTGCACCTCTCCTATACACAATAAGTGGAACTGGACCAATTCTCTCCATTAATAGATTATCTTTATATAATAAGCACCAATTTTTAACCAGTGCCTCTCTAATTTGGCCACTGTCATTGTTAAAAGTTGTGATAAAAGACAACCTCTGTTTACAGTTAATATAAGCAGAGTAACCTTTTAGTTCGTTTGTGTCCAAAAAGGCAGAGCTAATCAAGGTGTTACTAAGCTGGAGTGCATCTTGTCTCTCAGTAGTTATTATTATGTCCTCATTGTAGGATGATGTTGAAAGTAAGATAGGACTAAATATATCTAATTTCCTCTTGTGTGTAACTTCCACAATGAGTTCATGAACTAATTGGATAGGATATCCTCTACTTACAAACATGTTTTCTAGTAATTTGCACTCCATCACAAAATCTGTTTCTGTAGAACACATCCTAGCTGCTCTAACTAATTGACCCTTAACAACAGAACATTTCTGTTTATAAGGATGAGCGCTAGAGAAGTGTAAAAATGAGTTACAATAAGTTGGTTTCCTATAGATGGTAAAACTCAACTTAAAACTACTTAGATCTTTAGATAGTTTAATGTCCAAGTAGTCTATACTCGTAGTGTTAAAGTTGTAAGTAAACTGGAGGAAAGTTGTAGTAGAGTTGAAATACTCCAAAAGCTTGTCCGCTGCAAGTCTGTCGCCTTTAAAGATGATAAAAATAACATCTAAAAATCTGGTATAAAACAATAATAAGTAAGAAATTTCTGGCTTGTCAAAGACAAATTGTTTTTCCCAGTAGGCGACAAACAAGTTAGCTAAGCTAGCACCACATGGGGAGCCCATAGCTACCCCATGTTGTTGTAGAAAATGTTGACCGTTAAATATGAAAAAGTTATTAGTCAAAATGATGTCAATCAATTCAGAGACTACATCTATGTCGTTAGTTGAGGCTGTCAGTTCCCTTAACATTAAAGCCACACATTCCACTGCTTCTAAATGTGGAATAGACGTGTAAAGGTGGACCATGTCAATGGTCAAAAAACTATAATCATGGTCGAAAGATAAGGTGTTCAAATTTTTCAGAAAAGACCATGACGATTACATTTTAAGTAGTATTCACCAGCATACTAATAATTTAACAATTTTTAATATTTTTAATAGATATGGGTGCTAGCATTATATATCACATACAGCACACATGGGGTGTTTATCATCGATCTTTTGAGTGTTTACGTACGTAACGTACGGTTGAACACTAATAAAAACTAGTTAAAATTGTGTTATTTTATGCTAGTGTGTATATATACATTTTTAAGAGACATGTTTTATAAACTTATTTTCCTGCCCTCAGTAGTTCGAGAGGTGGGTACAATTTTATGTTTTTTACACTTTGTGGTTACTAGTGAGGTTAGATTTAGCTTTTGCCTTGTGTATAGCTCTTTAATTGTAAGATCTAATTTACTAGCTACCTCACTGATTGGCTCAAATATTTGAATATTTGAGCGGAAACTTTTAAATGATGTGGAATGTTTGTCTCATTTTTTCTGAAGAAGTTTTCCTATTTAGGAAGACGAAAACGTTGTTTAGTTTTATATAACTCAACTTACGTTAAAATAAACTTGTCCTTGTTCAGTACGCTACCTTACAGTGCGTTATCTATAATACTGATATACTGCTGTTTGGAGACCGTGTTTTCGCTTTGAAGTTTCAACCATGTAAAATACAACAGTTGTAACCACACTAAAACAGGACTAATCATCATAACCTAATATTCACCGAATTGAAGTGATGTGTTCAGTTTTTGGAGAGAGATATTTGAACAGACAGACAGACAGACAGATAGAGTCCATTGAAGAGTGTTCTCGGTTTTTCAGGTTTTGTGTGGAACTTGCTACTACAGATAGTCAGAAGGTATGTATAGCAGCTGCACTGCACATTACAAGAAAACCTTTGAGACCTTTGAGGAGTTACTGTTCTAGTGATTTATAAATTTCTTAATGTGCTTGGAAGTAAAGCATTGTATGATTAGCATGAAACCTGAGAGAAAGTGTGGCTCTATCCACATACCAAGATAATTAAAATGAAAGATGCATTTAATGGGATTCTTTGTGTGAGAGGAAGGAGAACAGTTATTGCTCACTGATGTTAACATTTTGTTTTTCAGAAATTCTTCAGCAACTATTGTACAGGCCTTTTAGGGGAATTAGTAAGTGCATGAAATATACTGAACAAAAGTCCTCCTTTCATATTTACTCAACCAATAATACCAAAACTGAAACAGCTTCTCAGACTAAACTACTGGACATCATAATTGATGAAAAATTACAATTCAGCCAACATATTCCACAAGCCAGTAAAAAAGACACACATCAATCTACACTCTATCTATATAGTCAAGCCATATCTTACAGGTGTTACTAGATAATGCAAAGCCAGAATTTACCTACTTCCATTTCTTCTACATGCCTTGAAAATATAAACAAACAATCAAAACCGATAAGGCTAAACTTGAAATAGGCTACAATAAACCTGCCAAACTTGTCAGAAGCACGTGTTTCAAAACATACCACTTCAAAGCTCTAAAGTATGTAAATTGGATAGAGCTTACCTATTATACTACCAACTTACTCAAATGCATCTATATACTTGAAAAGTGACCCACACTTCAAAATACACTTCAGTTCTACTCCTGTAACAGAGGCCTTCGATCTGGTAACAAATCCCTCTTAATAAGAACTGAGTCTAGTAACAATGCAGGTGACTCACTATACTCAAACTATGTCTCAAAAGTCTGGAACTCAATCCCCTATGCTATCAAATTGACATATAAATTGTCAAATTTCAAAGCCCAGCTTAAACAATATTTAAATGAAAATGGCTATGTTCATGTACCACTCCTGGTTAGGTCAATATAATAACTGATTTAAGGGCTGCTGTTAAGCAGTGAAATACATTGTGTCTAGTGTTTCTTAGTTAGTATTAGGTATGTGTTTGTGGTTCCTTAACACTTAGGCTCCAAACCAGTCATTTTGCACTAAGGGGGTCAAAGTCAGCATTCTTGTGGCAGACTTGAGAGATCTGATTTCACCTGTCTGAGCTGGGAATTGCTAGTGGAAAGCTAACTGTGTGCTTACCTGAGTGGCCTTAGGGAACAGTTAGTGTAAAACTTGCTTTTTTCTGATTGTATATAAGCCTTGTGTTTGCATGATTCTTTGCTAATTTATCCAGAGGTGCTCATCGCTTCATGATGACATCAGAGACTTTCACGGATTTTGACAACATCTGCAGCCATCCTTGGCAAGACAAATAAAATTAAGCATCATTTTGCATTTTTATTGTTTATTTTCATGATGCTGTGAAAGTTTATTCTGCTATTTACTGTTTTTTTTGGCACTTCTTTAAAGTTTCAAGTTGCTCAAACTTCTTGTAAGAGCTTCTGTTCTGCACTGAAATGCATTGTATCTAGTGTTTCTTAGTTAATATTAGGCATCTGTTTGTGGTTCCTTAACACTTGAGATACAAACTAGTCATTTGCACCCACAAAGGACCACACATATAGACCCACATATGCAGAAGTGCTCACAAGTAACTTACCCAAATGTCAAAGGCCTCTCAGATGCAGTACTCAGAAACTCTGCATGCACATGAACAAGACAAATCCCATCACAACACATAAAGCCACATCTCATTGTGTTTCGGCTACCAAGCCCATAAGGTAAAATACTCCACAACCCAATATTCTGGTCATAGGAGACTCCTTTGTGAGACACACTCTGATGTCCCTCTTACCAGGCTAGATAAGGAGAAGGTTACAGTTAGTTGCTTGTTAGGGGCCAGTATCCACCAGATGACGCAAGTACTCAGGCCATTTACCCCTAAGTACCAGTGTGACTCAGTCATAGTCCATGTGGGTGTGAATGACCTAAGATGTACCTCCTTGGATTATATGAAGAGAGACATGATTGAGCTCTTAGAATATGTGTCACAGGCAAGCATGAGCCTAGCATTAAGCAACATTCTGCTGTCTCCAGGGATGATGCCACAATAGCAACAGAAAATTATTAACTTTAACAACTGGCTTAGCTACTTGTGTCATTCCAAGGGCGGCCAATACTTGTCAGCATGGGAAGACACGTTTGAGAGGCCACACTGCTTTGTCAGTGGAGGTCTTCACATTTTACATATAGGCTTTTGGGAATTGGTAAAAAACATTATCCACCCCTGTAGTGCCATTTTTTAGGCATTGCCAAACAGACAAACCTTCCAGCGCAACAAAAGCTAGTCAGGACAAGCTAAAGGTGTTACTGCTCAATGCTAGGAGTCTCAACAAGAAACTGCTCTCCCTAGAAGCTTTCCTCACCCTGGGGAATGCTGACATCTGTGCACTTGCTGAAACATGATTCCAAGCCATGGAAAGCACTCCTCTAAATTATGCTCAGTGGAACATGAAAGAGCAAATGGTGGAGGTGCATCTCTCCACATGAAGGATAAGCACATCTCAAGACTGGCTAAACAATATGACATGCTTGAGCTACTCCATATCCAACTAACAATGGGATAAATCCATTTCCATATTCTTGCTAGCTACAGGTTCTCCACCATGACTCAGGAAACCTATGCATCATACCTGAAGTTACTAGAATCACTCACCATCTAGGCCAATACCATACACATAGGTGATTTTAACTGACCCTCCATTAAATGCGAGACATACATGACCACTAACATGCAGGCCCAAAGAGTTCTTGAATTTGTAAATTCAAATGCCCTGGAGCAGCTAGTCTACTTTCCCACTAGGGGAACAAATATATTACATCTGGTACTCACAAATCTGGGAGTGTGTGCAAATGATTGGTGCCAGAACCATGGCCTAAAACTTAATATAAAAAATGGATTATCATACCCTTTGAGAAGTCAAATACCTCCTCCTGCAAATTACAACATCAATAGCACACCCCTAAGAGCAGACTCAGAGGTAAAAGATCTAGGTACACAGATCGTAGCCTGAACTTTGACTGCCATGTGTCCACAGTGGTGATGAAGTCTCTGCATGTGGCACAACTTGTAAATAAAGTATGGCAACCATAGCTAAGGAAATTATAGCCTTGCTGTACTCAGCCCTCATTAGACCAATACTTGAGTACAACAAGCCATTTGGCATGTACTTGACTAGGCACTTACAGCAGCTGGAGCAACCTCAGAGGTTCCTCACAAAGAAATTACAGGTTGTAAACATGTCCTATGCAGATGGACTAAAAGCCTGGTTCCTTTACTCTGTCTGCTACTGACTATTATGGGTTGAGGTATGCCTAGCCTACAAGATGCTCACAAATCCAACCCTGATGGAACTGCTACACATCTGCAAGTCAAAAAGCAGGAGGGTCACCTGATCTAAATTTAAATGTAGTCAGCGACTCAAACCAAACATGCTGGAAAAACAGATATGTGTCTCAGACATTGCCCCTTCTTTTGAACAGGTTTCCTATTCATGTTAGACAGAGCTCTTCCCTGGCCTTTCTCACCCTACTCTCACCTTTGTCTTTCAACCTGAGACTACAAATGTAATACTAAGTTACCTTTAACAACCCTAATAATCTAGTACCTTACTGTTTCACCTTTTTCCAATTTTCTATAAAATACAGGCAAAATACCTGACCAACACAGCATTGCAGGAGATACTGATTATATAAAACTGTTTGGTGGAACTACAACCACTGCATGATATAAAAACATTCTTACACTATCAATATATAAAAACCTAGGTTACTTTATATTTGTAAAAATGTCTGTTTAGTCCAATGTCTTTAAACCTATGTAAAACAGAATGCAACATTTATTAATTTTGTGAAGGTTTTCTCTGCAGGCCTACAATGAAAATGGGTTTTTACCAATCAGATATTTCCTGGTAAACAGAGACAAATAAAATAAGTAACTAAACAATAATAATAATAATGAATCTTGTATTATTTGATATGTAAAGTCATCTGCTTATAAGAGAAAGTTATTAGTCAAGATGTCAGAAGTGTTAATGAGGACAGAGTTAAGAAAGGGGCCTAGTAAGAAGCTATGAAGGACTCCTGAGATTTAGGTCTTAGTGATTCAGATGGAAGAATGGAAGACTACCAGTACTGAGCATCCATCCACATCCCCTTTTTCCCATTTTTACACATGGGGTTGGGGTGTCACTTCAACACTGACAATCATCTAGAGCTGAGGTTTACACCACCGGGTGGCTAGGCCTGCCATGGGAGTTCATCCCCACCACACACTCATTCATACACTCACACCTATGGCCAGTTTAGAGTGCCCAATCCACCTACTGCATGTCTTTGGAATGTGGGAGGAAACTGGAGCACCCACTCATTTAGATATTGATGAAAATGGTTGACATTAGTTTTGGTTCATGGTTTAGTACTAGGTTAGCTGCCCTTGAGAGTTATTTTAAGCCTAGCAAATATCCCTCAAAGGTGTTAATCAAATCTTGCACCACGTGTTTCTGAGGTGAACACCTTAACCGTTATGCCAAGCCCTCCTCCCTTTAACTCATCTTTTCTTGTTCCATATAGTTGTACATATTGTTGATGAGAGTGATAACAGTTGTTCAGCAGCTGGGGCCTTAGAGAAGGCCATGCTGATTTGCACAAAGGAGGTTGTTTGAGATAGATGCTCTTTCAATGTATCTGAAATGGCTCTTTGAAGGAATTTACAGCATGCAGAGATACTGGTTTAAAATGTTGTTGGAATTTATAGCATTAATGTGACTGTGGTTGTATTTCATATTTGGGGAATAAACCTCTTTGCAAAGATAGTTTTATTGTATACTGAAAGGCAATGATGATAAACATATTACAAGCATCAAGATCTTAGGGGATACTCATAGCCATCAAGGGCTTGATGGCCCTACAGACAGACAGATTTCAGACATTTATTGACTTAGTTTAGTGTTACTGGATGGAAACAAAAATTAATAGGGTACGCTTAAATCAGTAAGGTGGAGACATTTTGACTTGGCTGGAGACTGGTGGTGACATGGCTGTTTGATTTAAGAAACAGATGGTTAAACTACTTGCTGTTATTGCTAAATTATGGTGTGGTCATTAATTCTAAGTTTAATATCAGTCATGTTTCCGATTTCAGTGATTAAATTTAGTTCCTAAAATAATGGCTGAGAATGCTGTTTAATAAAATCATTCTGCTGGGAAGAAAATATTCTCTCCCCTTTTGCTCTATCCCACTCCGTTTGCCCTACGGGCTCACTCTGCTCCCCTACCCTACCCCCAATTCCCCCCCCCCACAGGAACTACATTTATACATAGCTAGCCACTCCCCCACACAGCCAACAACCAATCCATATCCCTCCCACCCCACAATTACTCAAACATACCACACCTACAAATCCAACCAATGATCACCTCTCCTTAATAATGAAGACATACCTCCTGCAAATGTCACTACTATCTTTCTTAATATGTGCCTATCACACTACATCTTACAACTACCCAGAACAGGACAACTTCCCACAACCCCATAAAGCCACTGCCAATTTATCTCTCAACCTACCTCCTTACTCACTAGCAATTAACCCCAGCTTATACAATGCTATTGCTGTAAGCTATAGCCATATTAGACACTTTACCTCTTACCCCAAATCAACAGCAACTCAAAAATACTGTACCATACTCGAAAAACTAGCAAAAGTAATCCATAATGTCCATCACCTACTCCTGAGTGCTGGAGATATCCACCCAAACCCAGGACCTAACAATACAACTCCTCTGACCAATTCACATCACCTTCCCAAGACAACCCAACTTAACTCCAGGCCATTAAACAGTCTACTCCTCCTAAACCTAAATATTAGAAGCATAAACAACAAAACACACAAACTACACACTCTAATCTCTCAATACTCCCCTGATATAGTCAGTATAACAGAAACATGGCTAAAACCATCTACCCAAGATACCGAGATCCTACCACCTGGATATAGTATACTTAGGCAAGACAGACTAGGTAAAAAGGGTGGAGGAATTGCCCTGCAGTACAAAAACAGTTTATCCATAACTAAACTCGAGGCAACTACACCCCCTTTAGAAAAAGCTGAAATTCACTTAGCAAAGCTTAAAATAAGTAACAGAAAAGCCATCAACCTAGTAACAGGATATATCCCACAGGCAATAACATCCCTATCATGGAGAAATTCCTTCAATGGTTATCTCAATCCATGCCTCAAGAGACAATTGTATTAGGTGACTTTAATATATACTGGCTCACATGCTGTGCTTAACTACCCACTAACCACATCAATATTCATACCGTCTCTCAAGTAATCAAACAGCCCACCAGAATAGTTAAAAACAATAAAAAACAAAGCCTATTAGACTGGACCTTACTAAATAAAATACCCTGCTCCTACATAGCCGGAACCCTTCCAGACTCACTGAGTGACCATCAAACTACTTTCTTACTTAAATACAAGTCCCATCACCCCCAAAGTCCTATATTTCAAACAATTAGAAACACAAAACACTTTAACTCCACTCACTTCAGACAAGAACTAAAGCTATATAATTGGTCTGACCTTTATTACCTACCCTTAAATGAAGCTATTCAATACTTCAACTCCACCTTTTTAGATATATTAAACAGACACGCGCCTGCAAGAACTACTAGAGTAAAGTCAAAACCAGTCCCATGGTTAACTAGGGAAACTAGGCAAAAATAGCTGAAAGAAATAGAGCCTGGACAACCTGGGGGTCCAATAAAAGCCCTAGTACACAGCAAGCCTACCAACAGATTAGGAATCTAACCAAAACCTAGTTATCCAAGACAAGAGAAACTACTTCATTACCCATTATCAAAGGAGAAAACTTTAAAGACCAATACACGTAAGGTTCAGATAAGGCACATTTAATAACTTGCTGGAAGGAGACAAAAACATGCAAATACAGGATTTTGCCTAACTACTAACAGGATGTATGCTATTCTTATACTGTTCTACAAGACATTGCCTTCTATGGTTGACGTAATCAAACACAACTTTCAGTATTGTTCTACAGCAGATGTTACTCAGATTTTCTGCTGACATGACTGGATTTATGAAGAACATTTTGAGAAAAACAACCTGGCCTTGGTGGGCACTAGCCCGTTACAAGCTTCTATTGTGTAGTTCTAACACATGTGTTACATTTCAAGGTACTTTTCTAACTTAGGCACAAGCAAATGCTGATTGCAGTTCATATTTTCAAGCAGTCTTTGTTCTGATTATCTATAGCTTCTGCAGCTGCGTATTTTCTCACAGCACAAGTGGAACTCCTTATCTAAGTCTCATAACATTTATACGAGTGATACATCTATTCATTATTTTCCTGACACAAGCAGAAATTATCTGCTTCCCTGTAAATTTCCAAAGCATAAGCAAAGATTATAGCTGCGCATATTTCATGACAATACAAGGTTAGAAAGCTTCTGCAATTTGTACTGATTTTATGCAGTGTGAAATAGAATAAATGTGTTAACCCTTTTCAAGCCTTAAATTCACTAACTATATTACTAATACATATTTTTCTGACACAAATCAAACCCAACACATGAATAACCCTAAGAAATTCTGAGCAGGTTTAAACAAGTTAATACATTCTGGTAAAACAATCACCCCATCCCCAACATCAGGTTTAACAAAAGACAACATAGCTGAATCATTCAATACATTTTTTACTGAAACCGTACAAGCTCTAGCCCAACAATATCTCACTGTCACTACAAGAGGTGTCCCCACCCCCACTAACTACATGCCCACTTTTAAACTGCAACTCACCCCAACCTCCTACATAAGAAAACTACTATCCCAGCTGAAACCCATAACACTAGGAATAGATTCCCTCCCCAATGAATTTCTAAAACTGGGAGCAGCAGAAACAGCTGTATCAGTTTCTATACTAATCAATAGATCAATTACTGAAGTTACGGTGCCCCTGATTTGGAAAACTGCCTATATCATACCTCTTCACAAAGGAGGCACTTCCTATGACATATCTAACTACCGACCAATTGCTATTCTATCTCCACTGGCTAAAATATTAGAAAAATGCATCCACCATCAACTTATGTCCCACCTTATAAATCAGGAACTCATATCTCCATCTCAACATGGTTTCCGTCCAGGTCATAGTACCACCACAGCTCTGTTAGCATTCACAGACACCATAAACCATAACAAGAGCAATGGTAAACTTACTTCTGCCCTTTTCATAGACCTATCAAAAGCCTTTGATATGGTCAGCCATGACAAACTCATCTGCCACCTCAAATACCTAGGATTAGACAGCCAATCAATCTCCTGGTTCAACAACTATCTTAAGAACAGGCAACAAGCAGTACAGTGGAACAATAACTTGTCTCCACTTTTGCCAGTCACTCTTGGGGTACCTCAGGGATCAATACTGGGTCCCTTGCTATTCTCAATTTTCACAAACAATCTCCACTCAGCAGCAAATAGCACTAGCCTTATCCAATATGCAGACGATTCCACTATAATATGCAGTGCCTCAACCCTGCAAGAACTACACAATAAAACCCAGGATAATTTCCACTCAGTTGAAAACTGGCTTACTGACAATGGCCTCATTCTTAACCCCAAAAAGACCAGCATCCTACTATTTCACCCCTCACAAAATACCACCCTTACCGCCACTATCATTATTCACTCTAAAAATGGTACACTTATCACACCTGAATCTCATACAAAACTACTAGGCATCACCATTGATAAGTTAAAATTTGATATCTACATTAATCTAGCTATTAAAAACACTCACAGAAAGCTAGGTAGTCTCTACAAACACAAATCCTACTTGACCCGTACTGCTAGGACCACAATTGCTCGCACTCACTTGCTCTCAACATTACTTTATGCATCCCCAATCCTAACAAATCTATCCAAAACAGAAACCAGCAAACTGGCAACCTGCTATAATCAAATAGCCAAATTTGCTAATAACTCATCTTTTAGAACCCATCACTGTCATAACCTAAAACAATTGGACTGGCTTGAACTGCCAAATTTATTAATCTATAATCAACTTATCATTACTTATAAACTCCTCTCCCACTCAAATAAAACACTAGCTTTAAGCAACCTAATTCAGCAGTATTCCTGTCCTAGGCAACTCCGCTCCACAGATAAGTTACTATTAACAGTTACTAGATCACACAAGCATGCCGGTGACTCCCTCTACTCATCTTACATATCCAAAATTTGGAACTCCCTGCCTCCTTCCATTACCCTGGAATCTTCTCTATCCAAATTTAAGAAATCTATCAAAAGCCATCTCAGCAACAAATGGTTATGTCCCTGCTTCACACCAGACTAACTTCAGTCCTACTCCACTCCTGCTATAACTCTTGCCTCAAACATACAATCTCCTGATATGACTGTTTAGTCTTAACAATACCATATTCAGATGCATGATGTGACTCTAGATAGGATATTTAACATACTTTATTGTTAGTACATGTACTGATCATTATATATGTCTTTGTGAAGGAATTAATAATGTGTGCTCATCTATATTGTCTGGTTGAATATACTAGAAACATGTAAAATATATTGTTTGCATGTCTTGCACGTGTGTTTCTTTGGAGCTTTTCTCCTCGGGCCTCCACTGAAAATGGACATGTATCCAGTTGGACTATCCCGGTTACAAATGTAAAATAAATAAAAATAAAAAGCCAGACAGATGCAGCAATTGTGTAAGTAATTGGAAGCATAGTATGTACACATTTCTATACAAACATCATTAATCAGGGACGAAAATAATTGAAAGCCATTCATTAGCTTGCTATTGACTGTAATAGAATTTTAATTTGCAGCTGCATCTTTTTGAAATATTGAAAATTACCTTACATAGAGTAATAGTGCTGCTACCAACTGTTAAATTCACAGCACTTTAAGCAATAGTCACACAAAGCCCCTTGCTTTCATTAACAATGTTAATTTAATAGGCAGATGTATATCGCTCCTTGCATAAAAAAAGGTGCAGCTACTTAATGACATCATTGAAAACAAAGAAAAAGATAAAAAGAGAAAAAGATAAACCGCACTTTTTACCTATACAATACCTGGCACAGTAAGGACGACTGTTAAATGTGAAACTCTGGCATCTATGCAGCATCATGGCTGACTTTATGCAGACAAGTATAAATATACAACCAAGAACAGTAGCTCCAGTCTCTTGAGGTCTAAGATAAGTTGCACCTTTATAAAGAATTTAACAGATGGTCTCTGGCTTTTCATGGTCATGTACATCTGTCCAAATTTCTCCTTTCATGATACCTGTGTAAACATTCTTCACAGTTCACAGGAAAAATGAGATAAATTAAAAAGAAAAAGGTATAAGAGAGAAACAGAGCATATGAGAGAGAGAAAGAAGACAGGCAGCGTGAGTGAGGAGTCAAGTGGAGAAAGTGAACAACGGTCAGAAGGTTATTAATGGCAGAATTACTATGAACTAAACAACTGGATGACACTTTCTGCTAAATAAAATACAACACTTTGTCAAAATAACATAATTCCTAGTTTTCCTACAATATCCAGTAGACTTGCATCTCATGAATAAGGGAGCTACATTTGGCTGTTTGCTCGGGGAAATGATAATATAACAGAACTTGTCTCTTTTGGTGATAGCAGGTTAGTTGTACCTGGTTTTGGTAACACAAGTGTTTTGTGTCTAAGAGAACTTTGAGAACTTCACAGTAATTATATGAAATTTTAATACTAGTTTTAAAGAGTGGCTTACCTCTCAATTGTTATGATTGTTAAGTGCTACGACTTTTCCAAATAAACTACCCTTACTTCAGACAAATATTTGAAGCTTAGAAAATCTTAAGAAAGTCAGAGCAATTTCTATGCACACAAATACAAAATTGGAGACTTTTTGACCACTGGTTTGGTGATAGGGTTTTAGACCTTAGTAACATCTGCTAAACTCGTTTAATATCTCTGTTGATATTCTGGGTTTGATTCTCACTAAACACTGAACACTGACTAAGACTAAACAAAAGTTGATCATCACAGTCGTATGGGAAACAGTAGAAGTGCTATGGTTTCAACATACATGGACTGACAAAAGTAATAATTTCAAAGATAGATGTATATGAGTGAAAAAGAGAGCTTACATTAATAAAAAAAAATTATTTCAATAACAGTTATGAGAGATAATCAGATGTAGCTGTGGGGTCTTAATATGATTTCATTACACAGAAAACCAAAAGTATTTTTCACCATCACTTTCCAATGGAGCTTTTCTTTGCTCTCTTATTGTCTTTTCCATGGTCTTAAGGTGTACATCAGGGCAACTTCAAGACACTTTAACTCTTCTAGATACTGGAATAACATTGATTCATTTTCTCTTCAGCCTACTTCCCATCTTTTATCCAACTATTATATTTAAGAACTGTTTTGCTTCTCACTTCTCTTGCTACCAAGATCTTTGTTTTTTCCAGCACATTGTGTTAGTTGTGTTCCAGCACTGAACTCACATACTTAATAACCTCACACTGATGAAGCAGCTTTTGGCACCACAATTGCAGCATTAAAAATCTAATACACAGGATTGCCTTATCATGCCAGAAATGGTTCTTAATGAAGTGAAATATTGTCTTCATCTTCATATATTTCTGATTTAATCAGTGCATATCTCCTTGCCAAATGCTTTCTATTTTAAGCATATGCTACATATATGTAAGTTATTTATTGTAATTAGGACATAACTGTATTCCTGCATCATTGTCTCACTGCCACACTATATGCAATTAGAAACAAATCTTTAATGTAGCTTAACTTGATATTATTGTAAAAATGCAAATACCTTCCTGTAGTATAATGTATATATGGATCTACTGACTTAAATCGTCAGACTCAAACATTTGCATTGTTGACCATAAAGTTCAGCAACATGAACATTGCAAAGCATTAATTAAAAAATATATAATAAAATGTTGTTTTTTTCTTGGGGGGGCAAGTACCCCTGCACTCCCAGTACCACCTACTAATTGTATGTACTAACTCCAAGTTTGCACAAACATGGGGTAAGGGTATATTTCCCAACCCAGGAACTGTGCAATCTCAGACCTGTCCACCAGCTTCGTAGTCGATAATAAATGTTTGACTAAACAGCTATCCACCAAACACACTCAACCTTTTGCAGGGAATATATACAGTTACAAAATACCCAAGCATTAAAAAAACAGGTGATTGTTGCCAGTATTTTGAAAATCAACTTAGTGAAAAAAAAACATTGTAACAAAAATCGATCACAAAAGAAAAATGAACCATTTTGATTTTATAATCAGTTAATCAAAACCTACCACTAAATTCAGGAATAATTTAAATGATATTGATGTTACAGAAAGGGTTTTGAGCATGTAATGTGTAAGGCTGACTTTAGGGGAAGAGATAGTGTTAGGATTAGGATTATCATACTAATGCATGCTAACCCTATCCTTAATCTTTCCCCTGCCCCTTAGCCAGGAGCTATACCTTACCTTACAAAAATGCTTTCTCTAACACAGCCACTAGAGAAGACACTCAGACACATATCATGTACAGCAACATACATGCACAACACTATCATTATCAGTGCATTGCATCTGGCTATACTAGGGTGGTAATTTACATACACACACACACACACACACACACACACACACACACACACACACACACAAGCACACAAACACACATAAATATATATAGATGTGTGTGTGTGTGTGTGTGTGTGTGTGTGTGTGTGTGTGTGTGTGTGTGTGTGTGTGTGTGTGTGTGTATCTATATCTGTATGTATATCTATATCTATTATCTATATCAATACCTATATCTGGGTCTACTTCAACAGACTGAAATCCCATAATGTTGAAATTCATAACATTGAGACCATAACATCGAAAATTCAAAACACTGAAAACCCAAAATAATGAAACTTCACAACATTGAAACTTAGCTTCATATCACTGCACATGTAAATAAGATCCCCTCCACCTATAAAAACACCTAACTAACAAACACACTTTCTACTACATTTTTGCAAGCACACTTTCAATGTTCTGAGTTTTCATTGTTTTGGGTTTTCAGTGTTTTGGGATTTTGATATTTTGGTCTCAATGTTTTGAATTTCAAAGCTATGAAATTTCAATGTTTTAAAGTATTCCCCTATATCTATATCTATATCTATATCTATATCTATATCTATATCTATATCTATATCTATATCTATATCTGTATCTATATCTATATCTATATCTATATCTATATCTATATCTGTATCTGTATTTGTATCTGCATCTGTATCTGTATCTATATCTGCATCTACCTATATCTATTTTTTTCATTTCTCCAAGTGTTTTGGATTTCTAATAGCATCATGGGAATGGACCCCATCCCTAAGTCAAAGTATGATTAAAGTTCATGAAATTATTATTGTTTCAGTCTTTGATGCTGGCCAAAATAACTCTTCACAGCACCCGCAATGTACACAGAGCTTCCTACTTCTGCAATTCATACTCCTACTACTATTGGAACTGTCTGGTATCCTTCTTCCACGTTGCCCTCTTTTCAGACTGCAAATCCTGGAATCAGCAAGGCTAGCAGTAAATGACAGAATGTTCTCAGACTGCAAAGTAGATAGGATCGCAAGATCCTATCTGTGACTGGTGAGGAAACCAGGAAAATCCCACTACGAATTGCAAACAGGCAATATAATGCTTCAATAGCATTTGCTGAGTTACACCATATCATTTAAATCTCATTCTGACTTAATTTGCATAAGCTTATTTGTGGCTCTCACACATTAACATAAGTGGCCTGTATGAACTGTGACAGAGCTGTGGTCATTTGCGGACAGTGTAAATAGTCATAACACATCTATATAATGACTACAAATGCCATTCATTATCTCCCAGCTCTGTTGCAGTTTTGTACACAGTAAATCTTCTATCTTACATTTGAAATATATTCTACAAACAGGAAGACTGTCAATCATTTTAAAAATTTATAAAATAGTGATTGAAAGTTAGCACTGGTTTAATATGCGATTGCTTTCAATATCTGCTGTATTGCTCAAATACAATATGTTGAAATATGGCTCACCTTTATACTTAGATAATTTGTTTCTTGGAATTTATTACTCATCCTGCTGCATGCTCTCTGTGATTTGCCCTTGTATGGCTGTATCTCAGAAAAGAGAAAGACAGCAAAAAAAGAGAGAGAGAGAGAGAATATGTGTGTGTGTGTGTGTGTGTGTGTGTGTGTGTGTGTGTGTGTGTAAGACAGAGAAAGAGAGAGACAGAGGGACTGTGCATTTGCCTTTTCATTCATTGATTGTGCAAGTGTTTGTGGGCGACCACGGTGGTGCAGTGGTTAGCATTGCTGCCTCACAGCAAGAGGTTCTCCAGTTTAATCCTCGGCTGAGGTGCCTTCTGTGCGGAGTCTGCATGTCCTCCCTGTGGTTGTGTGGGTTTCCTCCAGGTGCTCGGGTTTCCTCCAGGTGCTTTGGTTTCCTCCCACATCCCAAAGACATGCTGCAGGTGGATTGGACACTCTAAACTGGTCCTAGGTGTGAGTGTGTGCATGTGTGTCCCTTCTGTTGAAGGTTGGGTGCTGGGCTGGCAACTCAACACAGTAAAACTCCACTGCCAGTCATGAGTGGACAAGGTGATCTGCTGTGGTGACCCCTAACTGGGAAGAAGATTGTGCAAGTGTTTGTGCTTCATTTGTTTTTTGTGTGTGCGAATGTATGTGTGTGTGTGTGTGTGTGCGCGTGTGTGTGTGTGTTTTTTCATTCAGTTATTGTGTATGTCTTTTATTTATTCTTTTTATATGTGTGTATATGTTGGGACTGAGCTAGTAAAGATGTGCAGCAGGTAAGGGTGATAAAGGATAATGTGAGAAACGTACTCACAAGCGAGGAGAGTGTGTTGAGCAGATGGAAAGAGTACTTTGAGGGGCTGATGAATGAAGAGAATGAGAGGGAAAGAAGGTTGAATAATGTGCGGATAGTGGATCATGAAGTGCAGTGGATTAGCAAGCAGGAAGTAAGGATAGCTATGAAAAGGATGAAGAACGGAAAGGCTGTTCGTCAGGATGACATACCCGTGGAAGCATGGAGGTGTTTATGTGAAATGGCAGTGGAGTTTTTAACTAGATTGTTTAATGAAATCTTGGAAAGTGAGAGGATGCCTGAGTAATAGAGAAAAAGTGTTTTGGTACCGATTTTTAAGAATAAAGGTGATGTGCAGAGCTGTAGTAACTACAGAGGGATTAAATTGATCAGTCACAGCATGAAGTTATGGGAAAGAGTAGTGGAAGCTAGTTTAAGAAGGGAGGTGATGATTAGTGATCAGCAGTATGCTTTCATGCCAGGAAAGAGCACTACAGATGTGATTTTTGCTTTGGGAGTGTCGATGGAGAAGTACAGAGAAGGTCAGAAGGAGTTGCATTGTGTCTTTGTGGATTTAGAGAAAGATTATAACAGGGTGCCTAGAGAGAAGTTGTGGTATTGTATGAGGAAGTCGGGAGTGTCAGAGAAGTATGTAGGAGTGGTACAGGAATGTACAAGGGTAGTGTGATAGCGGTGAGGTTTGCGGTGGGAGTGATGGATGCGTTTAAGGTAGAGGTGGGATTACATCACGGATCAGCTCTGTGCCCTTTCTTATTTGCAGTGGTGATGGACAGGTTGACAGACGAGATCAGACAGGAGTACCCGTGGACTATGATGTTTGCAGATGACATTGTGATCTGTAGTGAGAGTAGGGAACAGGTGGAGGAGACCCTGGAGAGGTGGGGATATGCTCTAGAGAGAAGAGGAATGAAGGTCAGCAGGACTAAGACAGAATATATGTGTGTGAATGAGAGGGAGGATTGAGGAATGGTGAGGATGCAGGGAGTAGAGGTGGTGAAGGTGGATGAGTTTAAATACTTGGGATCTTCAGTTCAGAGTAATGGTGAGTATGGAAGAGAGGTGAAGAAGAGAGTACAAGCAGGATGGAGTGGGTGGAGAAGAGTGTCAGGAGTGATTTGTGACAGACGAGTACCAGTAAGAGTGAAAGGGAAGGTCTACAAGAGAGTAGTGAGACCAGCTATGTTATATGGGTTGGAGACAGTGGCATTGACAAAAAGACAGGAGTCAGAGCTTGACGTGGCAGAGTTGAAGATGTTAAGATTTGCACTGGGTGTGACGAGGATGGACAGGATTAAGAATAAGTATATTAGAGGGTCAGCCCAGGTTGGAAGGTTTGGAGACAAAACCAGAGAGGCAAGATTACGTTGGTTTGGACATGTGCTGAGGAGGGATGCAGAGTATGCTGGGAAAAAGATGCTAAGGATGAAGCTGCCAGGTAACAGGAAAAGAGGAAGGCCCAAGATAAAGTTTATGGATGTGGTGAGAGAGGGCATGCAGGTGGTTGGTGTGAGAGAGCAAGATGCAGAGGACAGGAAGAAATGGAAACAGTTGATCTGCTGTGGCGACCCCTAATGGGAGCAGCCGAAAGAAGAAGATATGTGTGTATGTGTTTGTGTCTGTATGTATATGTGTGACTGTATATGTTTATCCATTTCATTTGATTCATTTATTGTCTGTTCTTAAGAAAATACTAGGGTATGCTGTTGATTGCTTAGCTGAGAACATATTTGTCTTGGTGATATCTGAACAGACCTTATATTTCCTGCGTAGGTGCTGTACAAAGATAAAAAAATATATATACATGTGTAGATCAATAGATACATGCATTTTTTAAGCTCAGCAACTGAGCCCCTGCAGCATTCCTCAATGCATGGTGTAGAACATGGCTCAGCCTTGACAGCTAACTTTCAACACAACCCCCCCCCCCACCCCCTTCAGCATGACAAAATGCCTAGAAGGAGCTGTCTGAACAGTATCCCTAGTCAGCTGATGCAGGATAAGAATGAGATTAGCAATTAACGAGCATTAGCTGACTAAAATCTGGCACATGACATCTTGGGCTAAGGGACCAGTGTTCACACAGCTTGGGTCTGAAATTCATTACAAAAACAAATACTTCTAAGTGGCAGACATCACCTTGCACTGAATGTAGGCTGCAACAACAGCAGTTACTTAACACACATGGCCAATAGAGTGATGATGCAGCAGGAAATGAATTTCTACTGTATTCCTAGTGTTTTGTTATGGAAGGTAATGTGACTGGGACAGTATGTTGTCAGAATTCAAAGTAGGATGTTTACCAACATTGTGTGTCCAGATATGTCTTCCTGATTGATTGTGTGAATGCATTTAAAATGTAAACATTGTACATATTTAATTAAAACTGTTTCTTTTTGGGGATTTAGTACTGAACACTGAAGAAAGTGCAACAAAGCCATTTCAACCAAAGCCATTTTGTTGAATGGATATAAAAAAGTATATTTCTTTATTTGGGCAAACTTCCCCATACCCTCCCACACACAGAGGCACTATGCCTCCTGTAGCCTCTAACTTAAATATAATGAGCTCAATAACTATGTTGTTAAAGAAAATAATTTGCATTTGGAATTTTATGAATTCATCCCGGCATTTTTTTTTCATAAATTTGTATTGAAAATTACAACTAATACACTTTGAAAGCAGTAAAAATTACACTAATTTTTTTATAGATTCATACGTGTTTACTAGGCTAATGACCGCAAGGGCCTTTTTAAGCCTAGCCATGCATCCCAAATCTCTGACAAGTTCTGATACCCTTGATAAGTGTAAGCATGGGCCTGGGAGATGAACCATTTACAGGTTACCTGTGTCCATTACAGACATAGGTGTCAAAAACCAGGGATGAATTTTCAGTTTCCCATCCAATTGTCCAAGTTGCACTTGAATTGGGTTAGGGAGGAGCTCTGCTTCACATGGATGGGAAGCCTGTTCCATAGACAGTGTAGTCTCTGGGATACATACCTATCTCTCCAGCAGGTCCTATTTATATCACAGGCAAGGTTTAAGTCTTTAGAACGGGTAATTCTGGTGCTGTTTGTTTTGTGGATATGCAGAAGGTTCATCAGAGTTGTGTCTGACAATGCCCTGTATGCCAAGCATAGATCTCTCCTCAAAAGCTTGTAGGAGACAGAACACAGTAATAGGGCCTTGAGGTGGTCTGCATAGGACATATTACTTACGTCCTGTATTCTCTTAGTGAGAAATCTCTGTGGACTGTGGGTTGTTGGATATGCCTGGTTAGGTACATACCAAAGGGGGCATTGTACTCAATGATAGGTCTGATGAATGCTGAATACAGTAGTGGAACGATGACTTCCTTGGACTTAGATGCCATGGGAGTTGGGAGGTTGGCCTAATGGTTAAGGTGTTTGCCTTACAAACACAAGGTGTGGGGTTCGAGTCTCACAAGAGATAATTGGCTAGGCTTAAAATGGCTCGCAAGGGCAGTTAGCTTAGTACTAATCTATGACCTATACCTTTGTTTATAAGTTGCACAACACAGAATGATTTCCTCACCACTGTAGACACATGATGATCAAAGGCTAGATTACTATCTATGTGTGCCCCTAAGTCCCTGACTACTGGGTCAACTCTAAGGGGTGTGTTGTCAATATGATAGTTACCAGGGATGGATGACTTCCCAAAGGATACTATGATGCATTTATTGGCCTTGAGTTTTAGTCCATGACTCTGACACCACTTGTTTGTCTGTGTTAGCCCCTCCTGGAGAACATTTGTGTCAGTGTGAGATTCAATGACAGCTCCTAATTTGCAATCATCTGCACATTTAGTCAGCCAGAGACCACTGACATTGGGCTTGACTTCTAAGAAGTAAATGCCAAAAAGAAGTGGTCCAAGGACTGATGCCTGAGGGATTCCACTTGTGAGTGGCTTCTTTGTAGAGGTGGACTCTCCAATTCTAACTTCCTGGGTCCTGCCTGTGAGCCATTTGGCTATCCACTGGATGACATATGGGTTTGTACCTAACCTCTAGTTTGTCAACAATGCCCAAGTGGGGTATTGTGTCAAATGCCTTGGCCAGGTCAAGGTAGGTAGTGTGAACGATTTTGCCCTCATCCATTGCCTTGGTGACCTTCTCAAAGAAGTCTACCAGTTTGAGTAGACATGATCTGCCCTTGACAAAACCAAACTGGGTTGAGTCCAGTGTCTGGAGGTTTACTGTATCTCTGTTGATCATCTCCATGATAATTCTTTCCATGGCTTTACATAAAAGACTAGTGAGACTTATGCGCCTGTAGTTTTCAGGGTCTGTAGATGGCCTACCTTTGTGCAGAAGGATGACTGCTGCATTTCTCCATTCATGAGGCATGAAGCCTGTATGGAGGCTACAGTTAAATAGTAATTCCAGAGGCCCTGATAGCTCATGTTTCATGCTATTTAGAAGGCATCCTGAGATAGTGTCTGGGCCCACTGATGCAGTGTTCTTGATCTTAGAGAGAGCATTAAGGACCTTTTTCCTAGTGATAGTAGGAGGAGTTATGTTTGATGATATTTCCTGAGGGAAGGCTGAGGGGGAGAGAGGAGTAAAGTTGGAGATGAATTTATCAGCCAGGAGGTTTGCTATATCTTCTGGCTCAATATAGGTGGCTCAATTTACAATGAGCTTTGCACACAATTGTGTATTGCCTTTGAGGTTGCGGACATAGTTAAAGAATGTTTTGTGATTGTCCTTGGCCTGGGAGGCCAAACTTACCTCAAATTTAGCTTTGGTAGCCTTTATTTGTTCTCTGAGTTGGTGGTTTAGTTTGAGAAATATTTGCAGACTTGATTCTAAGGTGTCTTAGTTGTCTTTCTATCCACAACCAAATTGTCCCAGTGTATGTATCAAGGTTTGGTACAACTTGTCATCCAGTCATTAAATGTGGTATTACCCAGGTTTCTTGGCATTTTGCATTTCAGACTGATTGAAAGTTTTATCACCTACACATTTTCTGTACTGTGTTCACCCTAAATAGGTCTTGAGTAATGTATGTATATTGCTAAAGTGGTTTAACATTGATTCCTTTACACACATTTGAGCTATTATTTGCCTGAAGGGATACATTGTGAAGAACATTTTTACAATAATCCAGCAGAATTCATTTTACCCTAATCTGGGTATTGGTATTTATGTACTTGAGCAATAGAATATATAAAAAACTGTCACAAAGGCAACAAACTATGCAAACAAAGATCAGAAAAATCTTTCTCTGTCTTACACACACACTCACACACACACACACACACACACACACACACACACACACACACACACACACACACACACACACACACACACAAAGAGAGTACAGTGGTGACAGGAAGCACAACAATCAACAAACAGAACACCTTAAAGGAAGAATGCAATAAATAATGACAATTCAATTTGAAGACAGTAATGGCAATCCGAAAAGAAATGTCCGAAAAAATGAGAAAAGATTGCCAGCTGAGTCTAAAACACAGGTTAAAATATCTTGCAGATGTAAACGAGAAAAAACAAAGATGGAAATGAATATAAATAAAATAAAAGAAATGCATGGGAAGTGGCAGAAAAAATGTTGTGAAAAGGGTAGTGCTTCTAAATAAATACCTCTGCTCAGTGTTTACAGAGAAAGTTTTGTCAGATCTGACCAGTAGCATTATCTGAAGTTGTATGGAATAATGCAGCCTTTTAGAATCAACTTTAAATTCTTAGGGATCTGACTGGAAAACTGGAGACGCCCTAAACATCCTTACAAAAATAATTGGAAGAAGGTATGGTTTCCAAAGCCTGGAAAATATATATTCATATTACCGAAATGCTGAAATATCGAATTTCAGCATTTTGACAGTATAAAGCCGAAACCATCAGAACACCGACACTTCACAATCACAATCACGAAACCACAACATCGAACACACAGCATACAGCACACAACACACAAACCATAACACCCACACCACAAAACAATTAAATACAATAAAACACCACACACCTACACTACACAAATGCCCCACACCCCCTAATGATATACACTAACTCCGAGATCGCACAGTCAAAAAAAAATATCACACACAGCCAACACACACACACTCATACATCCACCTCCATACCCTAACCCACTCGTACAAGTTACAAAAATACTCACACACACTCACTCACCTTAAATTACAGACACCAACCAAGCCAAAAACTTCCATAAGATAACGTACATGTATAAGCATGAATTCGACATAGTCCTATTCGCACTTATGCACTTTCGTTATTTTGAAGTTTCGGCTTCATGGACATGAATTGCTAAAATTTGATATTTCAGCAATTCGTGATTATGAAGTGAACCCATATATATGTGTGTATATATATATATATATATATATATATATATATATATATATATATATATATATATATATATATATTTATATATGGGTCTACTTGAGTTGACCGAGACGCCACTTCGCCGACACGCAGAAGACCGAGACCAAACGACTGAAACTGAAGGTGATCGACAAGGTGAAATCCCGACAGCCGAAAGACCGACATGGGGAACGTGTGAGTGCGACTCGGTAAGTGTGTGATAGTGAGGGATTTAGGGTTAGGGAGTGGACAGGTAAGTGTGCGATAGTGAGGGATTTAGGGTTAGGGTGCGGGAAAGGTGAGTGTGCGGTAGTGTCGGACTTAGGGTTCGGGTAAGGTAAGTGTGTGATAGTGATGGAGTGTAGTTTAGGGGCGGGTTAAGTGAGTTAGGGTTAGGGTGCAGGTAGGGTGATTGTGCGATAATGACGGGCTTTATGTTTTAGGGTGGGTTAAGTGAGTTAGGGTTAGGGTGCAGGTAGGGTAAGTGTGCAATAGTGATGGACTTTAGGTTTAGGGGTGGGTTAAGTGAGTTAGGGTTAGGGTGCGGGTAGGGTAAGTGTGCGGTAGTGTCGGACATTAGGGTTAGGGTTTGGGTTAAGGTTAGTGGATATGTAATTGTGTGTAATGTGTAGTTTACATTTTGTGTGTCGGTGTAATGGAGTTCGGTTTTGTGAGTTGTCGGTATTATGTGTTTTCGGTTGTTTGGTCTCGGTGTTTTGCGTGTCGGCGAACTGGCGTTTCGGTCAACTAAAGTAGACCCAGATATATATATATATATATATATATATATATATATATATATATATATGAGGAACAAAAAGCACAACAGAAACTGCTAACCTGTCAGACTGAACTCAAATGCAGGGAAAATCATACAGCCACTGCTGTGCTGAAGGAAATCACACTACAAGATTAGGCATCCCGTGGGAACAATGCCAAAGGCAATATTATTCACAATAATACTACCTGCTGAACTCTTAACTGCCAACTATAAACTAAACAACTGTAAAACTATAACCACTGTGGCAGTATATATACTACCAGGTGATAACATGCCTATTCTTGAACAAATCCTGTCCTGGTTTGCTATTAATATTTGTAAGGAAACCATCATACTAGGTGATGTTAACATCAATTGGTCTTCACTAACCACAGCTTGTCCTAGCGCCAGTATAAATTTATATAGATAAACTCAACTTATCTCTACCCCCAACCATTTTAACAACCAACAAACTCTTCTTCCATCATAGACTGGATTCTGGTCTATGACTCACCAAACTCTATCATCACCCTCAATCTCTACCTGACATACTTAGTGACTACTCTCCTGTCTGTGTCCAAAGATTCTACCCCCACCTTCCTAGACCCCATAAACTCATAGAATGCGTACACTAACAAATTTCCATCCAGACTCATTTAATAACATTTTATCATCCATTAACTGGTCTTTCCTCTTTGACCTACCTCTTGATGAAGCTGTTCAACAATTTAACACTATCTTCCTCAATACTCTTAATTCTCTAGCACCTGTTAGAACCAAAAGAGTCAAACGTAGATGATCCCCCTGGCTCACCCAATCTACACTCTCACTACTACAAAAAAGAGATAATGTCTGGAAGCCCTGATCTAAGACCAAACTACCCACTTGCCATCAAACATATAAAGAACTATGCAACCTCACTGAAGAACAAATAAACTTAGACAAAAAATGTTTTACCATACACCACAAACAAATCACAACAGAATTCAAAAAACTTCTGGAATTCTATTAATCAAATCCTACAGCCAGGAAAACATTCCACTCCTAATCCCTGCCCTCATAATACCCAACAAGAGACTGCCTCCATTTTCATTTCATACTTCATAGATACTATTCGTAAATTTATGCAAACCACAAACTCCACTGAACCCTTAAACTCTACCATCCTTCCTAAATTTGATAATCCATTCTCACTAGAACCTGTATCTACAAACTACATCAAAAATCTTCTCTTAAAAGTCAAAACTTGTTCTACATCTGCCAATAACCTACCACCAATCTTCCTTAAAGCTAGTGCCCATTCTATAGCCTATCCCATTTCAATCCTCATAAGCCACTTAATACGTGAACCCACTGGCCCCTCTCTGTGGAAACAGTTCTGCACAATACCTCTCCACAAAGGTAGAGATAGCACTGAACTTTCCATCTATCAGCCTATAGCAATTTTAACCCCACTCTCTAAGATACTGCAAAAATGCATACATAAACAAATCTTAGAATATCTCATACAAGAAAACCTGTTTTCACCCACACAACATGGTTTTCGTTTTCATCACAGTACCTCTACAGCCCATATTTCCTTCACATACTTTGTCACCCATGCAAGAGATACCAACAAGCTGGTCTCTTGTCTCTTTCTTGACCTACTCAAAGCCTTTGATACTGTCTCTCATCCCATTCTACTCTAAACTTGCTAATATCAGTCGTTCCCCAGCTACTGTCTCTTGGTTCCAAAGCTATCTATCTAACAAGCAACACGTTGTTAAATGGCTTTCTTCCCTCTCCCCTTTTTGCTTGTGAAGATGGGGATCCCCAAGGATCAATACTTGATCCTTTACTTTTTTAACCTTTTTATGAATCACCTTCACATCTCCTGTCCTCACTCATCCCTTATGCAGTATGCAGATGACTCTACAGTCATCACCATTGCTGATACAGTCTCTAACCTTCACACCCTGACTCAAAAGTCATTTAACCTTATTGAAAACTGATTCACAAATAATCAGCTCATACTGAACTGTAATAAGACCAAATTTTTAATTTTTCTTCCCAAATCATTGCTCCATCATAAAGCCACATTTACCATTACATCTCTTAACAATACTACCATCAAAGTAAAATCTTATACTAAGCTTCTAGATGGTGTTATAAATGACCAACTTAAATTTGACCTTCTTGTCTTCCAGTGCATCAAGAAAACCCATGAAAAATTAGGTCTACTATATAGGTTCATAGGTAGGTACTAGGCTATTGGCCCTAGGCCCTATATAAGCCTAACCAAAAAGGTACCCTGGCTTTCGACACCCAAGAAAATTATTTTCCTGTGCCCCTGTTGAGCAGAGCCACAGAAGTGATCCTCGGGGTGAACTTCCTATTTTCCATCTAATCATCAAGATTTTTCCTGAAGAGTGCTAATGAGGAGCTCTGTTTTGATATAGATAGGTAGTTTGCTCCAGAGTATGGGAAGTCTCTGGGAAAGGAATCTATCCCTCCAGCATGTTCTATGTATTGTGGTGACAAGGTTTAGGTCCCTAGAGCATGTAGCTCGGAGGGATTGGGAGCATGTCCAACAGCTCTGGGTTTGACATAGCTTTGTATATTAAGCAGAGATCGCCTCTGAGTAGGTGATATGCGACAGAGTAAAGCTGGAGTTTTTTGAGACAGTCTGCATAGGGCATTTGTTTGAGGCTGGTAATCCTCTTTGTGAGGTATTTCTGCGGCCTTTCTAGTTGTTGTAGATGTCTTGTGAGGTACATACCAAAAGGGGCATTCTGCTCTATAATGGGTCTAATAAGTGATGAGGAAAGGGGAGCAATTACCTCTTTTTTCCTGGATGAGAAACCTTTTGTGATGAGGTGTGCCACATAGAACGATTTCCTGACTACTGTGGGGATGTGATTATCAAAGGAGAGACTACTGTCCACCTGTGTTCCAAGGTCTCTTATCACACTTTCGGTGTTAAGTAGACTGCTGCCTATGTGGTAGTTCATGGGTACAGAGTTTTTACCAAACGGGATGACAATGCACTTTTTGGCATTGAGCTTGAGGCCATGGCTTTGACATCAGACATCTGTCTCAGTGAGGCCCTTTTGTAGGATGTCCACATCGTTAGTTTGGATTATGGCTCCTAGTTTGCAGTCATGTGTGAATTTTATTAGCCAAAGACCTTCTGTGTTAGCCTGTACTTCAGAGAAGTAGATATCAAACAGGAGGGGACCCAGGACTGAACCCTGTGGTACTCCACTCGTCACTGGTCTGAAGTCGGATTTGGAGTCTGCTACTTTCACAGTGTGGGTTCTGTCAGTAAGCCAGTTGACAATCCATCTTGTGACATAGGGATTTATACCTAGTTTAGTGAGTTGAATTATAATTCCAGAGTGGAGGATGGTGTTGAAAGCCTTGGCGAGATCTAGATAGGCTGTGTGAACCACCTTACCCTCATCTACAGCTTTGGTGACTGCTTCAAAGAAGTCTATAAGGTTTAGGAGACATGATCTTCCTTTTACAAACCTGAACTGGGTGAGGTCCAGAGTTTGGAGATTACCAATGTCTTTGTTTATAAGCTCCATGATGATACATTCCATGGCCATGCAGACCGGGCTCGTCAGGCTAATGGGGTGGTAGTTCCCGGGGTCCGTGGTGGATCCCCCTTTATAGAGTGTGATAATCATCGCTGTGCACCATCAGTGGGCACAAAGCAGCCTGGGATGTTGTCAGGTCCCATGGATGCTGTGTTCTTGGCTTTGGAGAGTGTCATTTTTAACTTTGCAGCTGTGATTACAGGAACTTTGCATTCTTCCTTTAGAGAGTGAGTGGGGGGTAAAGGTAGCACTGAACCTATCTGCCAGGATGTTGGCAATATCAGTTGGTTTTGTATATTTAGTGCCATTGTGCTGTAACTCAGAGCAGATCTGAGTGTTGCCATTGAGATTCCTGACATAGCTATAGAATGCTTTGTGGTTGTCTTTAGAAACAGTGGCGATTTTATTTTCATAACTAGCTTTGGAGGATTTTATGAGGGATCTCAGCTTCTTACTGTGACTGACCAGGGAGTTCCTCCAATCATGGGATTTTACTGTTTTTTGCAGCAGTTTCTTTCTTCTGTTGTAGAGTTTGTTTATGGCAGGGGACCACCAGATTGGCTTCCTTTTTTTGGAGGATAGCATCTTGGTTCTGTTAGGGATAGCGCAATCCATGCACTCATGTAAGTGCTTATAAAGTGCATTGTGTAGGATTCTGCAGTCGTACCTCTGTTGTCCATCTGCATGGGTATCATGAAATTTGCCACTTCTGTCTTAAGAAGCATGAAGCTAGCTTTGGAGACATTTTTTACAGTGGTTTCCCTAATAGGGGTGGGGGCGGGATGTGAATGTCTAGGGTGAGTAGCTTGTGGTCAGATCTGACAAATGAGGAATTTACCTCTGTTGTCGCCCATGTTGGTAATGACCAGGTCTAGGATATTGCTGCCCCTGGTGGGAGTGTGGATAAGTTGATCCAAGGCATTGGAATTTATGAATTCCAGAAAAGGTTGAGCAAAAGAGATGGTACATAAGTAGTTTTCCCAGTTAATGGTGGGGTAATTGAAATTGCCGATTATTAGGGTGTTAGGTTGTACTCTAATATTTTCCAGTGTATCAAGAAATGAGGAGTGGGAATCCTGGGGCATGGTGGGGGATCTGTAACAAGCTACAATTTGGATTGTGGTCTTGCCCAGAGTTAGTTGCACTTGGATAATCTCAGATGCATTACGCTGAGCAACTAGCCTGGAGGTGTGAATATCCTTAATGAATATGGACACGCCTCCACCTTTAGTGCTTCAGTCCAGGTTAGGTGGCCGAAAGGTGTGGTATGAATTATAGCCTGGTAATGTAGTGGTGCTCTCTGGAGCCTTGAACCAGGTTTCTATCACTGCACAGATGTCGATGTTCTCCATTTTAAGGAGTGCCTCGAGTGAGTGCATTTTCAGGTTTAGACTTCTAGCACTGAGTAGCATTACCCTCAGATTTTGCTTACTTTTACCTGTTACGGTGGTGAATTTTTCATATGAACCTTGCCTAAAAAAAGGCACTGTGAGGGTGGTAGAGCCTTAGGCAGTATCCGAAATCCCAAGGTTGACAGGTGCAGGCCATCTCTGGTAAAGTATCATGGTCTGCCATCATGTCATCCTAGGCAGACAGATACTGGATCCCCTTAGAATGACACCAGAAGCTTAGCCAATTGTTGAAGTCAATCATTTTGTCCTTGTACTGTGGTACCATTCTGGGTGATGGCAGGATGCTACTCAAGGCTAGGGTCATACCAGACCAGTCATAGGGTCAAACAAAAAGTTCTTATCAAATGAATCCAGACTGACTCTAGCTCATGCTTATCTCCTTCCAAATATGTTCTGTACTGCACAAATCTTAACTAACCTGCAATCCAATTTTTCTCTCTAAACTCAAAACTACTTACAACAAGATTGCCAGATTTGCTTATAGGTTCATAGCCAAGAATTTCACCCATGTTCCCTCAAAGTCAGCACCTGTTTCCCCTGTCCAGCAGGGACACAGGTGGGATCCCAGGGGTATATTTTCGGTTTCCCATCCAGTCATCCAGTTTCCTCTTAAAGAGGTCTAGAGAGGTTCTCTGCTTGACATGGAGAAGGAGTTTATTCCACACATGGAGGAGCCTTTGAGAAACAAATCTACCCCGCCAACAAGTTCTATTAATGTCACAGACCAGGTTAAGGGCTTGAATGCTTTGTTAACGGGAGATCATGCCTCCTAAACCTGGTGGACGTCTTTGAGACAGTTAACAAGGCTATAGAAGAGGGAAAGGTGGTCCACACAGCCTACTTAGACCTTGCAAAGGCCTTCAACACCATTCCCCACTTAGCTATTATAGACAAGCTCACCAGCCTGAACATAAACCCCTATGTCACGAGATGGGTTGCCAACTGGCTCATGGACAGAGCCCACATGGTAAGAGTTGCAGGAGCTAGGTCTTACTGTAAACCGGTTACAACTGGCGTTCCCCAGGACTCAGTCCTAGGACCCCCCCCTGTTCGGCATATACTTGTCAGAGGTACAGGCAAGCACAGGAGGACTATGGCTAACCAAGTTCACAGATGACTGCAAACTAGGGGCTATAATTGACTCTCTGAGCGACACAAACATCCTCCAAAAGGGTCTTACCAAGACAGATACCTGGTGTCAAAACCATGGCCTCAAGCTAAATGTCAAAAAGTGCATAGTCATCCCCTTTGGAAAAAACAAAGTACCCACAAACTACCACATAGGTGGTAGCCCCCTAAATACGGAAGACGTAATAAGGGATCTGGGGACCCAAGTAGATAATAACCTCTCCTTTGATAATCACATTGCCAAAGTGGTTAGAAAATCCTTCTATGTGGCCCACCTAATCACAAAACGGTTTGCATCCAGATCGAAAGACGTCATTGGGCCCCTCTATGCACCACTCATCAGACCCATCATAGAGTACAATGCCCCTTTTGGGATGTACCTTACAAGACACCTGCAACAACTGGAAAGACCACAGAAGTTCCTCACCAAGAGGATCACTGGCCTCAGGCAGATGCCCTAAGCAGATCGACTGAAGAAACTCCAGCTGTACTCGGTTGCATACCGCCTACTCAGAGGTGATCTCTGCCTGACATACAAGGCCATGTCCAACCCAGAATTGATGGACATGCTCCACCTAAAGAAAACCATATCCCCTCAAGCCACATGCTCCAGGGATCTAAACCTCACCACAACAACAAACAGGACATGCTGGAGGGATAGATTCCTGTCCTGGAGACTTCCCATTCTTTGGAGCAAGATCCCAATCTACATTAGGCAGAGCTCTTCACTAACCCTCTTCAAGAGAAACCTTGATGAGTGGATGGGAAACAGAAAGTTTACCCCAGGGATCCCTTCAGTGGCTCTGCTGGACAGAGGCACAGGGAACTAATCTAAGGGGGCATCGAAAGCCAACACATTCCGGCTAGACTTATAAATTCCTTTTGGCAGATAGCCTAGTACTTACCTATGAACCTATGAACCTATGCAGGTTGAGCGAGTGGAGTTTGTCTTACGGATATGCAGCAATTCCATCAAGGTTGGGTCTGAAATGACCTTGTATGCCAGACAAAGGTCACCTCTGAACAGTCTGTATGAGAATGAGTAGAGGGACAGGGCTTTTCGCCTATCTGTATAGAATAGGTGTTTGAGATTTTACTGGTCAAGAACCTCTGTGGTCTCTCCAACTGCTGCATGTGCTTGGAAAGGTACATGCCGAAGGGGGCATTGTACTCGATAATGGGTCTGATAAGGGAGGAGTACAGACTTGTTATGACCTCCTTGTTCCTGGATGAAATACCCTTATTTATGAGATGGGCCACATAGAAAGCCTTCTGCACAATGGAGGCAACGTGGTGGTCAAAAGTCAGGTTGCTATCATCCTGGGTGCCTAATTCCCTTACGACTGATTGTATGCTTAGTACATTGTTATTAATGTGATAATTAGTGGGAATGACATTTTCCCCAAAGAGGATAATGATGCACTTCTTATCATTCAGTTTGAGGCCATACTTCTGGCACCAGTCATTAGTTTGGGTAAGGCCCTCTTGGAGGATGTTCACATCACTTGGGGAATTTAAGACAGCACCCAGCTTGCAGTCATCTGCAAACTTGGTCAGCCACAGACCACTGGTTTTGGCTTGCACCTCAGAAAAGTATATCCCAAACAGCAGAGGCCACAAGACTGATCCTTGGGATACACTGCTCATTACGGGTCTACTGCTAGAAGTGGCTTCCCCTACTTTGACTGAGTAGGTTCTATCAGTGAGCCAGTTAGCTACCCAACTGGTAACATACGGGTTGATGCCTAGCTGGGAGAGTTTATCTATTATGTTTGGGTGGGGAATAGTGTCAAAGGCTTTGGCTAGGTCAAAGTAGGTGGTGTGCACTGTCTTCCCCTTGTCTATGGCTTAACAGGCGTGATTTCCCTTTGACAAAACCAAACTGTGTGGGGTCAAGTATTTGGAGGTTGCCAATGTCCTTGTTTATAAGGTCCATGATAATGCATTCCATGGCCTTGCAGATCAGGCTAGTTAAGCTGATGGGCCTATACTTGCCTGGGTCAGTGAATGGTCCACCTTTGTGTAGAGGGATGACAGTGGATGTCCTCCATTAAGCTGGGATGAAGCCCGTGCCCAGGCTTTGGTTGAATAGGGTTCTATTGGAGCTGAGAGCTCATGCCTGAATTCATGCAGCATATAGCCAGGGATGTTATCGGGTCCCATGGAGACTGTATTTTTTGCCTTTGGGAGGGCATTAAGGACCTGCTCCTTGGTGATGCGGGGAGGGGGGCAGGTACTGGGGATGTTCTGGTTTACTGATGGGGGGACGGGAGGTAAAGTTTTCATTGAACCTGTCTGCCAGCAGGTTTGCTATATCCATGGTGTTTGTGTATGTGGTGTTATTGACCACCAGTTCAGAGCAGATTTGGGTGTTGCCTTTGACACTGTGGCCATATGTGAAGAAGGCCTTGTGATTGTCCTTGGTGGATGTGGCCAATTTGGACTCGAAGTTAGCCTTAGAGGATTTCACCAGTGACCTTATTTGCTTGTTCAGACAAAGGAGAGATTGCTTCCAACTTGGCACCTGTTTCTTCTTGGACCTGGACAGCAATTTTTTCCTTCTGTTATAGACTTTGTTTATTGCTGCTGTCCACTAGACAGGTTTACTCTTCCTTGAGGAAGATGATTTGGCCTGTCAGGTATTGCTGAGTCCATACAGCTATGTAGGTGCTCATATAGTTTTTTTGGTCTAGGCTTGGACATTAGTGTTAGTTCCAACTGAAGGGACAGTGGCTGTGAAGCTGCTTATACCTGCTCTGAGGAGATTGTAGTCAGCTATGGAAAACTTTTTTTTCATTTGACCCTGATAAGTGGGGGGGGGGGTCAGGGGAGATGGTGACTTCAAAAGTGATCGCTTTATGGTTGGATCTTACCAAGGAGGATGACACTGTAGGAGTGCTACAGTGGCTACTCATGTTGGTTAGGACCAGGTCCAGGATATTTTCACCTCTTGTAGGGGTGTCGAGCAGCTGATCCAATGCATTGGCATTGACAAAGTCGAGGAATCTCTGGGCATTAATGTTTGGGTTAGAATAGGTCTTCCACTCTATGTTTGGGTAGTTAAAGTCATGCAGGATCAGGGTACAGGGTTGAATCTTGATGGATTCAAGTAAGCCCAGATAGGTGGAGTGGGTGTCTTGAGTCATGGTTGGGGGTCTGTAGCTAGCTATGATTTGAATAGGTGTTTTGCCAACAGTTAACTGCACTTGGAGTGTCTCCTGTGTGTCATACCATTTGACCAGCCTGGAGGTGCTTATGTCTTTGATAAATATTGAAACTCCACCTCCTTTGGCTTTGTAGAACTCCATTTGGGATCTGAAAGTGTGGTAGGATGAGTAACCTGCCAAGGCTGGACTGCACTCCACAGCTTTGAACCAGGTTTTAGTCATTGCACAAATGTCAGCATCTTCCAGGGCAAGTAATGCTTGCAATGAGTGCAGTTTCATTCTAAGACGCCTAGCATTTAGCAGCATGACCTTTAGATTTCATGTATAAGAATTTTTTATGTTAGTCATTTTGTGCTCATAACATTGCCTAAAAAAGGCACTATAGGAGAGGCAAGAGCCTTTGCCAGAAACCTAAAGTCAAAGGGCGACAGATGAAGGCCATCTCTGGCAAAGCATCGTGGCCTGTCAATCATGTCCTCCCAGGCTGTCAGGTACTGGATCCCCTTGGAATGACACCAGAAACTAAGCCAATTGTTAAAGTCAATCATTTTCTGTTTGTATTGAGGTATCAGTCTGGGTGATGGTAGGATGCAGCTTAAGGCTAGGGAACATATCTGCCTGCGACACATATTCAGCGAGCTCAATCATATCTCTCTTCATATAGTCCAGAGAGGTATGTCTCATGTCATTCACACCAACATGGATTATGACAGAGTTATAACAGTACCTGTTGTTAAGAGCCTTGAGTGCGTGCATGATATGGTGGATTCTAGAACCTCACAGGCAACTTACTGTAACTTTCTCCTTGTCTAGCCTGGTGAGGGGCAGATCTGTGTGTCTCACGATACAGTCTCCTATGACTAGTATGTTGGGTTTGTGGTTAAGCCTTAGAGGCTGTGAGACACAGACGTGTGTACTATGTGTGATGCTTCGTGCTGTGGGTTGTGATGTGCGTGTGTGTTTTTACTTCGGAGGTCTCTTTTGTTTAGGTATGTTTTTGTTGAGAACCCCCGCATATGTAGGAGTGTGCTATACAGATGTGGATGGTGTTAGAGGTGTGGTGTTCGTAGTGTTTGTGCAGACAATCTTCTCAGTGCTAGATGTACTGGCTTGTGACTGAGACAGCAATGATTTTAGTTTTTTAATGTGATTGCATCTCTCACATATTGCGTTCCTAGGTGTAGTAGTAGAGGGTTGTGTGTGTACATAAGGCAGTTGCTCCACTGTCTCAGGATGCCCATATCAATCAGACTAGCAGGAGAAACTATAGGAAATCGTCTGTCCATGGTTATCAGAATCTGTGGAACAGAGGTCAGGGATAGTAGAGTGGGTACTATCTGAGGAGAGTACCTATAGGTGTGAATAGGACAGGATAAAATCAATACAGTAGCTGCTGGTGAGGGCCTTACTCACACAGGAGTGCTGGTAAGGGAAAAATGCAACTGAGATACCTTGTAAAAGGTTAAAACAGCACAGTGGCAGTGTGCAATGGACAAACAAGCACAAACTCATGCAAATTTAAATACCACAAAAACTAAAGTAAAATAGAAACACGGAATTGACCAATCAACCCTTGTCCCTGAGCTCTTAGCTCAGCACCCTATGGCAGACCAGTTTCAACCAGTTTGCTTACTCCCACTAAGTGCAGGCAGGCCCTGGCCAACACAAGATGGCGTAGCAGGAAACACAGGAATCACGCAAACAGATCTGAATACAGCAAAACCTGCAACCAGACTATGCTAAAGATATTTAAACTCTGTTTAGGCCAATTTAACACAGGAGAACAGATACAGACTTAAATATAACAGTAGCAAGCAAGAGCAAACTGATTTAAAGAAATTAACCAATTAACCAATAAAAAAGCTCAAAACTGAGCACTGTTCCAGCCGTCTTCAATCAGATAAGTTCTAACTGCACACTCCTGCCACTAGGGTGCAGGAGAACCTTCTCCAAAATAGATGGCCTAGATTAGTGCTCAAGTTATACAAACAAAGTTAGATTCAGCAGGTTTAAATCTAGTCTATGCTACAGCAAACACGGTGCACAAATTTGCTTCTGTCCTTCCACCCAAACCTCATCAATGTTTCACTTAACTGGTTAGAGTTCTCTAATCAACTGCTACTTTCTCAACTAACTATCATCACCTCTGTACTTCAAAATCCATTCTCTTGTCCTGGCATCTCATCTCTAGTCTCCCTATATACACTACCAAGAACTCTTAGGAGCTCTGATCAATTTTAACTCAATATCTACAAACCCAAAAGACCTACCTACCTGCCCTATCTTGGAACAAGCTCCCCTTGTCCATTACAAAAATCAACTAGACTCATGAATTCAAGAATGCATTAAAACATCACTAAAGTACCTCTTGGGTTTGTCCCTGTAAAATTCCACCCTAAAAGCAAACCTTTCTCACCTTACCCCATACCTTAATTCTAGCACTTATCTTTTTTACCCTCCTTCCTCCTTACTCTTGAAGCTTGACTCTTTCCACATTTTTGCTTCTCTGTCCTCTTTACCCTTACTTTCTTCTCAGCATCCCCTTCACCCTCCATTCTGACCATTCCTATATATACCTACCTTATGTTCTCTTCTGAACCTACTCTTTTCTCATTAAGTTTGTAATTATAACAGTCTACCTCTGTCTTACTTTCTTATGTATTGTAACTGCTCTTCTGTACTCTAGTGTATCAATGTTCCTTACTCAATTATTTCCTGTAAGCTAACCATGTGATGTCCTGTTAGTATTACTTCACAAATGTATATTTTGTAAATAGACGTATTAAAATGTGTTATATCTGTGATGTTTGAATTTTATACTATTGCACTGATTAAACTTGTCTTTCGTAAGTAGAGCTTTTCTCTCTGGGCCTCCACTGAAAAAGGGCTTTCGCTCAATAGGACTTTCCTGGTCAACAAATGTCACATAAATAAATAAAAATAAATAGGAAGGGCAGGCATACTAATGTAACACAGCTTGGTGACATACTATCAAGGGTATGCCATCAGAAATAGACTTTGGATATGGCTTACATAGGCTTTAGCAAGGCATCTGATGCCAAACTGTACAAATTAAGCAGGCTTGGACTGGGTCATAGGGTAGTGATATGAGAAGAGTGTTCATTAGGCAGTATGGCACAAAGTCTCATAGGAAACAGCCCATTCAGGTGAAGAAATGATGACCAGTGGGCCAGCCAAGGGGTCAGTAATGGAAGTAGGCCTTTTACATGTTTTTAGTTATGTTACAAACTGTTTGGAAAAGGGGGGGTTGCTCTTCTGATGATGTTACAAAGTTATGCAACAGGACTAATAAAGCAAGAAAAAGGAGGTGCATCGAGGATCTGTTGAAACATGGCAAAACTGGAAGAGCAGCCAATAACTTAGCAGATTAATTTCAAAGCAAAATGCAGCATGATACATTGTGAAAGTTTAAACCAGAAAAGTGCATACATAAGTGAACGACATGCATTCATCTAAATTGGGGTAGTACACACATACACACACACACACACACACGCGTTCCACGTACATTTCTTTATTTTTTGCATTTTCCATTATTTTAAAATGTGATCTGAGTATAGGCTGCTTTTTATAGTTACTATTAAAAATGGAAGTATACTTAAATACCATTATTTAATAGTACTTTTTTGCTGTACAAATGTACACATGCAAACATTAAAATACACGAATTTGTGTTCCACATATGTACAAATTTGTAAGCCCAGCAAACTAATATACATGTACACACATGAATCTTCTAGAAGAATGTTTTTATTTCTGACTGTTTCTTATCCTTCTAGAAACATATCTTTGCAAAATTTCTCAAGGATGTGGTGGGCGGCTAGTCTTACACTTTAATTTGTTCTTGGCAAAGAGCTCCTTTATGTGTTTTCAGAAAACATGCTAAATAACCCTGATCATTATATTCTGCAACTAACTGACTGGTGGTGTTCTTCACACAGCAACTTCTGTATTGCCTATGACTTTTGTTAACCTCTTTGGCACTTCTATATACAACCACATTAAATCGTGTATGTTGCCACTGTCATGTGACAAGTTAAATATAAAATCTGTGTTGTTTTGCCCCAGCCAAATGTTATAGGAAAACGTAAGATTTTTTTTTTTTTTAATTTCATGTTGAAAATCTTCATGTATGAAGTTCAACTACATGTGTGTGTGTGTGTGTGTATGTGTATATATGAATTTCCCTTTTACCCTTATTAATCAAAGTGCTTCTACTCAGGTCTACTGTTTAAGGCAGGTTGTTTTCCTTCCAAAAAGAATGACTGTATCAGTCCACCACTCTGCAACTTAAAAGCTACAAGGAGAACAGGCAGATATTCTTCTAATCTTTGATTTACAAGTCTCATTAGACATGTACATAAGAAAAGGGATCATAAAACACAACCCTACATTAACCAGCCTTTGGAAATATCAGCATTCTTCCCCAGAGTTTACTAAGAGAATCGGTTTTCAGCAAATGCAGACCGTTTAGTTGATTACTTTTACAGACTTCATCCCAGACATCTAACAATGCTTACTTTGAACACATGGCCCTAATAGTAAAAGAAATGAAAGTTTAGAGCAATAGTTTACTTTTATACCCATTGATGAGCGGAGTGGATTGTTCATTCTGCCACAAAAACATTCACTATTCATTTTCACTTATAACACAAAAAGAAGGGATATAATACAGACAGTACTAGAGAAACCTACACACTGCAGTACCACTGGACCATTACTTAGACCAGCTGTGCATCGATCAAATATCATATAGTGATATTTGCACTTAGTTGCGGAAAAAAAACAGTGTTCAATTCAGAATGTACCCTTCGAAGAAACATGCAGCAATTTACACTAAAGGCAATATTAGAATTTGAAATAAAAACTGTGCACCTTAAATATTTCAGCAGATTTAACATGCAGTGCAAATGTCTGGACAGCAAGAGCAGAAGTAAAGCCAATGGGCATAGCCAAACAGTTTAGAAAAGTTTGGATGCACAGCATGGCAGAGACATGAAAAAAATTGTATTGACCCTAATTGCATGTACTTCAAGTTGCAGCTTTGCTCAGAGCAAAGTGTACCAATTAAGCTTTGCCACTAAATATTCAAGATGCTACAAGCTCTTTTGTCAGGATGAACTGGTAATGACAGTGATAAAGTACCACAGCCCTTCCTAACATGTATGAAATCAGAATTCAGGTAAAATCAAGCAGTTATGGAAGGTTGAAGTGTCCGGTGTCTGCTATTAACTGTGACCCAGAAACCAAGACTGATAGTACAGAAAGGGACTTATTTTAGACAGTACGCCTATGTACTTACTAGTGAGGGCTCGCTGCAACTTAAAGGATGCATTTACTGTTTGGAAGGTTAAGTCCAGTAATATTTTTGCAATGCATCATCACCCTCAATGCTTCAGTCTCACTTTTGGAGACTAGTACTCAATCTGGATGCGTACACCAAAGTGCATGTACAAAGATGATTGACGTCATTTGGTTGAGGAAATACATCCAGCAAGACAAAACAAGACAACATTTTGAAGATTATATTATACCCGTGACGAATGCCTGAATCACCTGTACAACACAAACGTATCACAGCACAACTTAACTGCATGCTGAGTAAGTAAACGTATCACAGCACAACTTAACTGCATGCTGAGTAAGTAAACGTATCACAGCACAACTTAACTGCATGCTGAGTTACACAGCAAGGGAAGTGAACTCCACAAAGACAGAACGATCTTCCAAGGGTACTGGACATTGTACAAATGCATCTGGCCTACTGTGTCCATTTTAGTAGGCCGCAAAGAAAAAAGGGCTTAGGCTCTTGGAAATGGTACCATCACACTTATTGAATTTAATTATGATAACAGGGGAAGGGAGGGAGGAATAGTTATGGCAGTATTAGGAAAGGTTTTGAGAGCCTGGCATGTAGCAGGATGATATGCTAGGAATACCTAACATTAGCAGGAGCAGGTAGGCACAATATTGTCAAACTGATAATACTAATCAGAGTGAATAAAATGGTCTTAAAACTAATTTTGCTAAAAGTGAGCTGAATTAATGAACTTAACTTATAATAGTAAATGCTTTTTTGATGAATTTACAATGAGCTCCAGAAACTACAACCTTGAAAAAGCCACATAAGCTGTTTATATTACACACTGCTAAGCTCATCTATTTTTATTTAACATTTGTTGACCGGGAAAGTCCTACAAGGACAGAGCCAATTTTCAGCAGAGGCCTGGGGAGAAATGCTCCCAATGCATGTCTTTGGAACGTGGGAGGAAATCCACATGAATGCAAGGAGGACATACAGATTTCACAGAGAAGGCACCTCAGCCAAGAATTGAGCCGGAGAACCTCTTGCTGGGAGGCAGCTACGTTAACTGCTCCACCACTTCACCACCTGTCTGTAGTAAAGTGTAAAGCCTTAACCAGTTATTGCATTATTGCTATCATCTTTAACTTTTTAATTACTTTTATGCTGATCTTGAATACCCAAATAGGTTGTAACATACAAATCTGTAACACTTTGGACAAAAAGTCAAAACCAGCAGTTCAAGTAGCCTTGTTATTGTTATCTGGATTCTAAAATGATTTACTTATGAGGCAACACACTAAGCTTGTAAGCAGGTACAGAAAATGAGTGATTCAGTAAAAATGCTTACGTTCATCCTCTGATAGTGTATGCATATGATGAAGTATACAAGCCTTCTAGGTCAGTAAAAAATCTAAACCCATTTCCAAAAGAATCAACAAAATTATCAAACAAATATAAATTGATACCATGTGTGGATGGAAATCCAGTTGGCAATAACACTTCTAGAACTCATAATAGTAAACTGAGTGCTGATTTTATGCAACCCAGGTGCTGAAGCCAATATAGTGTTTTCTATATTACTGCATAAAGGGTTATGGTAAAATATAGTGAGTAGTCTTTATTATATTTGCCTAGTGTTTTCTACGATGTTGTCGTTAAGCACTCTGATTCTGCTATAAAAGTAGTGAAATGCATGTGACTTTCCTTTTCCATTTTTTCTTTATCTTTTTTCCACTTCGCTCTACTTGTTCTTTGTCCATTATCTCTTCCTGTGATTATTCTATTTCTACTCTTCCCTCTTAAGTACCTCCAATTTCTTCTCTCTCCTGGAAGAATACATTTCAAACTAGGCTGCTAGGCCATCTCATATGAGTGCGTAAATCCCTGTACACTACCACTGATCCCTCCCACATACAATGCATGCCATTATTGTGTCTCTGCAGCCTAGTGCAAAGAATGAATTTACTATCCTGGTAAAGCCTAACATAGTACACTATATCATGGTTACTGTTACATCCATTCATGGCTGTGTTGCACTATATCAGCTGGCCACTGATACAGTTCAAAGGTTCATAGGTTCATAGGTAGGTACTAGGCTATCTGCCCGAGGGCATTTATAAGTCTAGCCAGAGTGCATCGGCTTTTGCTGACCCATTGATTAATTAACTGAGCCTCTGTCAAGCAGAGCCAATGAAGTGATCCCCGGGGTGTATTTTCTGTTACCCATCCACTCGTCAAGGTTTCTCTTGAAGAGTGTTAGTGAGGGGCTCTGCCTAATGTAGTTAGGAATTTTGTTCCAAAGCATGGGGAGCCTCTGTGACAGGAATCTATCCCTCCTGCATGTTCTATTTATTGTTGGGGTGAGGTTTAGCTCACTAGAGCGCGTGGCTCACAGTGACTTGGATTTCTTTAGGTGGAGCATATCCATCAATTCTGAGTTGGACATGGGTTTGTAAGTCAGGCAGAGATCAGCTCTAAGTAAGGGTTATGCCACTGAGTACAGCCGGAGTTTCTTCAGTCAGGCTGCATAGGACATATGTTTGAGGTCAGTAACCCTCTTGGTGAGGTACTTTTGTGGTCTTTCCAGCTGTTGGAAGTGTCTTGTGAGGTACATCCCAAAAGGGGCATTGTACACTATGATGGGTCTGATGAGTGACGAGTAGAGGGGCACTATAGCCTCTTTATTTCTAGATGCAAACCCTTTAGTAATTAGATGGGCCACATAAAAGGAATTCCTAACTACTTTGACAATATGATTGTCAAAGGAGAGATTACTATCTACCTGGGTCCCCAGATCTCTTATTACCTCTTCTGTATTAAGGGGGCTGCCACCTATGTGGTAATTCGTGGGTGTTTTGTTTTTCCCAAATGGGATGACTATGCATTTTTTGGCATTTAGCTTGAGGCCATGACTTTGACACCAGGTGTCTGTCTCAGTAAGGCCCTTTTGGAAGATGTCCGTGTCAGCCGGAGAGTCAATTATGGCTCCCAGTTTGCGGTCATCGGCGAACTTGGTTAGCCATAGTCCTCCTGTGTTTGCCTGTACATCTGAGAAGTATATGCTGAACAGTAGGGTCCCAGGACCGAGCCTTGTGGGACACCAATTGTGACTGGTTTAGAGTCGGACCTGGAGCCCACTATTCTTAACGTGTGAGTTCTGTCTGTAAGTCAGTTGGCAACCCATCTCGTGATGTAGGGGTTTATGTTCAGGCTGGCGAGTTGTTCTGTAATACCCGAGTGGGGAATGGTGTTGAAAGCCTTGGCAAGGTCAAGGTAGGTTGTGTGAACCACCTTTCCCTCGTCTATCACCTTGGTGACTGTCTCGAAGAAGTCATCCAGGTTTAGTAGGCATGATCTGCCCTTAACAAAGCCAAACTGGGTTGGGTCAAGTGTTTGAAGGTTCCCTGTGTGCATGTCTAAGTTATTTTTGTTCCCACATGCTATTCCTTCAGACTCTATACTCTAATTTGTAACACTATAGTGGTTTTTCTTATTTATTAATCTGAGCACAAACTCCATGTCAGCACTTTTTCAAATATTAAGAATTACGACCTGGCTTCTGGTCATTAATATTCGTTATGTGTTCAACACCTAACAAGATGGCTAAGACAAGAGAAACATAATCATAAATCTTTATAGTATATAGAGCTTAAACTGCTCTGATGCTATTATTTATACAGAAAAAAGTGTAGGGAGCAGGAGGTGTCACACAGACATGGGACAGCTTTAAAAATCTATTAATAGTTGAGTCTCATGTGTGTATGTGTGTCTGTGTGTGTGTGTGCTTGTACGTGTATATATGTGTGTGTGTGTGTGTGTGTGTGTGTGTGTGTGTGTGTGTGTGTGTGTGTGTGTGTGTGTGTGTGCGTGTTCTAGCAAGAGATGGGGCAACCCTGAAAGATGCATAACATAACAGATGATGATATGGTCTCTGATCATAACCAATTTATTATACATTCAAGACATAAATGTAGAGAAATTCAGCATTAGAGTGAAGCAAAGTGAAGCTTGAGAAGTAAATTCTGACATCCATGTTGAGAACACATAGTAATAATTTATGGTTGTAGAGGGCTGATTACAGTTATTTATAAGTAGTTATGACTGGGGGGACTTGATTATAATTCTTTGTAAGGTAGTTCTGACTGAGGATACGCAATTATAATTCTTTGTAAGTTGTTATGACTAGGGAGACCTGCTTATATTCCTTTGTATTTATGACTAGGGACCTAATTATATTCCTTTGTATTTATGACTAGGGACCTGATTTTATTCCTTTGTATTCATGATTAGGGACCTGATTATATTCCTTTGTATTTACGACTAGGGACCTGATTATATTCCTTTGTATTTATGACTATGGACATGATTATATTCCTTTATATTTATGACTAGGGACCTGATTATATTCCTTTGTATTTATGACTAGGGACCTGATTATATTCCTTTGTATTCATGACTAGGGACCTGATTATATTCCTTTATATTTATGACTAAGGACCTGATTATATTCCTTTGTATTTATGATTAGGGACCTGATTATATTCCTTTGCATTTATGACTAGGGACCTGATTATATTCCTTTGTATTTATGACTAGGGACCTGATTATATCCCTTCGTATTTATGACTAGGGAGACCTGATTATATTCCTTTGTATTTATGACTAGGAACCTGATTATATTCCTTTGCATTTATGACTGGGGACCTGATTATATTCCTTTGTATTTATGACTAGGGACCTGATTATATTCCTTTGTATTTACGACTACGGACCTGATTACATTCTTTTGTATTTATGACTAGGGATCTGATTATATTGCTTTGTATTTATGACTAGGGATCTGATTATATTCCTTTGTATTCATGACTAGGGACCTGATTATATTCATTTGTTTTTATGACTAGGGACCTGATTATATTCCTTTGTATTTATGAATAGGGACCTGATTATATTCCTTTGTATTTATGACTAGGGAGACCTGATTATATTCCTTTGTATTTATGACTAGGGACCTGATTATATTGCTTTGTATTTATGACTAGGGATCTGATTATATTCCTTTGTATTCATGACTAGGGACCTGATTATATTCCTTTGTATTTATGACTAGGGACATGATTATAATGTTTTGTAGTTTACAGAGTCATGTCATTCATCGTCCATGTCATGTCACTGCCTTCCTCTCCTTTACTAACACTATCCTTCAGCATAAAAACAATGGCTATCTCTCCTCTGCTACTTTCCTAGACCTATCTAAAGCATTTGACATGGTCCCACACAAACAACTTATCTCTGTCCTCAATAACCTATCCTTCTCACAATCAGTCACCAACTGGTTTCAGAGTTACCTGTCTGACTGCCAACAATCCATTGTATGGCAGAATAACATATCTCCCCAACTACCTGTCTCCATAGGGGTTCCCCGAGGATCCATCCTTGGACCCCTACTCTTCTCTGTTTTCACAAATAATCTAGCCTCTGCCACCACACATGGCACACTCATACAATACGCAGATGACTCGACCATCATCTGCTCAGCCCAGTCCCTACCCAAACTGCAAAAAGTCACACAGGAAGCCTTTTCCTCTGTTGAAACTTGGTTATCCAATGCCCAGTTAATACTCAACCCAAATAAAACTAAACTACTCATCTTCCAACCCACCAAAAATACTCAAAACAACTCTCACTTTAACATCACAGCAAAAGACAACACCACTATATACCCAACTGAACACACCAAATTGCTAGGAGTTGAAATAGACAATAAACTAAAATTTGACATTCACATATCCATGACCATACAAAAAGTCCACAAAAAACTAGGAGCGTTATACAGAAATAAGCATCTTCTCACCAAAGCAGCAAAGATTTCAATAGCAAATTCCCACCTTATCTCCACCCTACTTTATGCCTCTCCAATATATACCAACCTAAGGCAATGCAATCTAAACAAGCTAGAGACCTGCTACAACAAAATTGCCAAATTCGCCACAGGGGCATCCTACCGTAGTCACCACTGTCTCTCACTTGCTGAACTGGGCTGGCTTGAACTCCCTCACCTCCTTCAATGGTATCAACTCTCACTCGCCCACAAACTAGTAAACCATCCACTAAATGTCCCATCCCTCCAGAATCTACTCCAACCCTATCGCGCCACTAGACCACTAAGATCCAGCAACAAAAATCACTTGCAGATCACTAAAGCCAATAACTCTGCTGGTGAAGCACTATTCTCTTGCACCATAGCCAAATTATGGAACTCCCTCCCACCCACAATTACCTCCGTACCATCATGCACCCACTTCAAAACTTTACTAAAAGCACACCTAAAAACATGCTGGCTATGCCCTTGCAACTCCCACTCTAATATCACCCACCCCATCCAACCACTACCTTTCTTTCCACTCTACTAACTACCTTGATTATAGCAAGCTCAGATGCTCATAAGGCTAGTACTTATACAGCAGGATCTTCTTATTTTAACATTTGTTAATGTCTGTTATGTCCTTCACAGATAAAGATTCTAGTTGTCTGCTGATGTACTATGTTCTTCATCTGTATATATGTTGTAAGTAATTGCTATGTAAATTGTTAATTGCTATGTAATCCAATGTAACTACTGTCTGTTTATTTTAACTGTGGAGCTTTCCTCCCCGGGCCTCCACTGAAAATGGACCTACATCCAGTCAGACACTCCCGGTCAACAGATATAAATAAATAAATAAATAAATAAATAAATAAATAAATAAATAAATAAATGTACTATCAGTTACATAGAAAATGTGTAGGAGTCCAGAGTGTTCTGCAGTTATTACAGCTACATAGACAGTGGCCATAGGCTAGGTATCTCTGATGCTTTCAAAGCTGTAAGACACTTCATTCTGCCACACTTTTGTGTGCAGGACAGCAAAGTGTCTAACAGCTGTTAAAACTGTTCTCACTTCTGTTGTGTGGTCACAGGCACTTGCCACAGTTTTGCACTGCAGTGTAAGACTATTACTTAGCAGTGCTGAAAAGTGCTTAACAAAACTTTGTACTGCATGGAGCACAGTGATTATGCTCCAATATTTGAAAAAAGACAAATCAGTTAAGTGCTACCGTAGCACAAGACCCGATCTTAACAAGCGTTAAGCAACTCCTGCTTAACTTGTTAAAGCGAAGTCTCAGGCAAAGCAATCAAATCTTCAAGTACTGACCACTGGCACAATAAAAAATCAGATTTGTTTATGCTTGCTGACTATTCTGGTAATAGTAATATGTCCCTGACTTTGTGCTATAAACTTAGAAGTTTGCCAGAATAACAGGATGTGTGTGATCAAGTATATTTTCTGAAGAATACAAAGTCTGAAACTCAAATGCATACCATTATTTAATGACTTCACCCCTCAGAGATTTGTTGTAAAACCAAAGATTTTATGAGGAACAGACCAAAGCAAAAGTCTGGACATTTTGTGAAGATTTGGACAGTTGATAGGCATGGTGGGGGTTGTAAACATAAGACATTCTTTCTGACAGCACTTGTTATGTGCTTTATGGCTTTGAAAGCGGGCAAAACAATTGGCTCTTTTTCCCTCTAACTATTAGTACATGGCACAGATAAAGCTCCATGCACTACAAAAAATTGTGATTGGGTCTATGATCATAACTTTTAATGATGTGTTCTCAACAAGGATGCCAAGATTTATCTCTCGAGTGAATTTCTTGGCATTCATATCTCAAACAGATAATAAGCAAGTTATGATCGGTGACCCAATCATAATCCTCTATGTTAAGTACCTTACAAAAGTTGTATTTTATCCTGAATTTGGAGTATTTTTGTTGTGCTCCTTGTACTACAAAATTTGTTATGCACTTCTATGACATCAAAGAGGTGCATAGCAAATTTTGGAGTGCATGGTGCACCACATAAATGTTCCAAAGTTGAACTTTCTCCTGACTTTGGAACATTTTTGTGGTGTTCCTTGCACTACACAATTTATGTACTTCTCTAACATCAAACAGATGCACAGCAACCTTGTCATTTCCAGATTTTAGAGCATATTTAGCATACTCCATATATTACAGTGTTGTTACTGTCTCTTGACAAGTGTCAAGTTAGAACCATTTTCACCTTATAGTTAGTTGCTTTTCTATAGTTGTGCATTTAGTACATCCTTAGTAGGCAGACATTTAACAATAACTGACTTTTGTTTGACTAAGTGTACGATCACAGTGAACATCTATGTTATTGTACAGTCTTCGGTAAATCAAGTTTCAGTAGTTATAAACCATTGGTTATAATCTAGCTCTAACAATAAATGAGGATACTCCGGATATAATCAGCTGGTCAATTTTGATATCTGCAGTCCTTTACTAAAGAAATACTGACTGGTGCTCAGTCATGGTATACTGTCTCCCTGGTAAGAAGGATATCTATTTAAATGCTGTTACTTTTACACTGTATACTCCAAGTAGGCAGGGGCATCCACACTAAGTATGATTTGCCAGGCCAGTTGTTCTGTCAGTCCTTTCAAACGTTCATGCATAGTGAAATTACAAAGCCATATGAAATCCAAATTAATGCCCCAAACTTACGAAGCAAAGCTATAGTTTGTTAGGAATGGGTTTCACTATATAAGCCTAATATATTAGCTGTTACAGAATCCTGGATGAAGCCCTTTGTTGAGAACTGAGAATGGATGGATAACATATGCATAGGAAGGACCTGATTAACAAATGTGCCACGTGTTGCATTTTTTCTCATCACCAGTCTCAGATTGTTATTACTTAAAAAGGAACCTTTTAAGGAAGGTCAATTAATTCATTTAGTTATTTGTTGACATTTGATTACTTGAAAAGTTTGACTGGGTAGGAGACCATTTTCAATGACGGCCTGGGGAGAAAAGCTCCAAAGCATTAAAAAAGCATTTTAAGAACAATAACTTTACTGTCTTTAAAAATACAAAAACAACTTCAGTTTAAATAATTATACCAAATTAGACATAATATGAAAATGCTGGTTAAGAATAGATACAAGTTATATGACAATGATTCAATAATTAGAGAAATTGTATCCAGTTTATAAAGAAATTAAAGGGAAGTTAATATAATACAAACAGGAATTGAAATATGAAGTGAGAGAAAAGCAGGCTTATAGTATATTTAAAGAGAAAGCCAGATGAGAAAACTGATAAAAATAAGGAAGTGAGTTAAGAAGGGACTGTAAGGAGGTGTAAGGTATGAATAGGTACCTGCTTACATTTAGGGAAATAGTCGCTTAGTGTTTGGGCACAAACAGAGCCAGCTTTTGGCTAGGAAGTCTTTCAAAATTGTTTTGAAGGATGGGAGGGAGGATATTGACATGATGGATAGAAACAGGGAATTCAAGGCCTTAGCAACATGGTGCAAGTATAGACAATGCCCAGCAGAACTGATAGGTTTGTGGACAGACAGGACTTTTTGGTCATTAGATTGTAACGACCGATGGGGAACATGGCTGTGTAGAATGTTATATAGTGCAGATGGTTTGTGGATAATTTTATAGCTGATAAGAAGCTGTGTATATGTTAGCTATTGGGGTAGTTCTAACCAATTTAGGCTTTTTAGTGCAATACAGTGGTGGGTTTTGAAAGGGGTATTTGTTCCAAATTTAGCAACTTGATGAAATATATTACTTCCCCATTGCTGGATGCATCAATTTCAGAAGCAGACTTTTTCAGTAAGTTATTAGATAATACAATGGAATCATTTGTCTTTTCACTTACCATCAGCTACAGTGATGGCAGAAGACAAACAGCAAGCCAAAGATATTTCAGTAATTTAAGGGTCTTTAACAATCTTAAGTTCCCTTACTGTTACTGATTCAACTACTGGAACTGCAAATACTGCAAGCTAAATGTATATAGGTAAAAAATGGCAATAATCTAAAGACTATTATATTCCTAGCCAATAACCAGACAGTGAGCAAAGGTGAAAATCAAACCCTATCCCTTGTGTCTGTGAGGAAACTGCCTTAATCATTACTTCAACCCCCATTCATCATATCAATTCACAAAATTAATATTATGTCTGACACCTCTGTGACCTTCCTCTGGTACAGGTCTCCACCAAAAATTGTCCAGAGACAACAGAAGCTTCTCTCTTTGACAATAAACTTTATGATGTGAAATGTATTCATCCATTGCATCAAATACTTCAGAAAACAGCTGTACAACATATTTAATCATCTGGCCTGCTTTCGGCAGTCTAAAGCTGCTTAAAAACCTCAGCTTTGGCTGGCTAAGAACTTGGTTATATTCAACTGGACGTATAAGAGAATTTAAGTACCTTTATCTGCACTTTTTTAAAAAAAATACAGTATTTAATTTGATTTAAACTGTGTTGAAGGAATATTTAACTCAAGTGGCAGTTAATCTGCTCTTCAGTAACTTGAACTGAAGCTAGTGTGTTATTTGCTAGTAATTACAGGTGAGGGGTAGCCACATTCTTTGATTTCCTGTCCTTGCCTTTTTAAGTGGTGCATTGTGAAATATTTCCTGCTTAAAAACCTCAGCTTTGGCCGGCTAAGAACTTGGTTATATTCAACTGGACGTATAAGAGAATTTAAGTACCTTTATCTGCACTTTTTTAAAAAATACAGTATTTAATTTGATTTAAACTGTGTTGAAGGAATATTTAACTCAAGTGGCAGTTAATCTGCTCTTCAGTAACTTGAACTGAAGCTAGTGTGTTATTTGCTAGTAATTACAGGTGTGGGGGTAGCCACATTCTTTGATTTCCTGTCCTTGCCTTTTTAAGTGGTGCATTGTGAAATATTTCCTGCTTAAAAACCTCAGCTTTGGCCGGCTAAAAACTTGGTTATATTCAAGCGGACGTATAAGAGAATTTAAGTACCTTTATCTGCACTTTTTTTTAAAAAATACAGTATTTAATTTGATTTAAACTGTGTTGAAGGAATATTTAACTCAAGTGGCAGTTAATCTGCTCTTCAGTAACTTGAACTGAAGCTAGTGTGTTATTTCCTAGTAATTACAGGTGTGGGGGTAGCCACATTCTTTGATTTCCTGTCCTTGCCTTTTTAAGTGGTGCATTGTGAAATATTTCCTGCTTAAAAACCTCAGCTTTGGCTGGCTAAGAACTTGGTTATATTCAACTGGACGTATAAGAGAATTTAAGTACCTTTATCTGCACTTTTTAAAAAAAAAAAATACAGTATTTAATTTGATTTAAACTGTGTTGAAGGAATATTTAACTCAAGTGGCAGTTAATCTGCTCTTCAGTTATTCCCACCCACCCTCCCTGTTTTTGTTTTGGTGTTAATCTTAGTGGCCTTGAAACTGCCGCCCCTCAGCCTGCCTCTGGGCCCATCTCATTTGCTCACTCAACTGAGTGCAGTGAGATCATATTCTGATTTCAGGCACTCCTACTGTGTACAAAGAGAGCATCTGGGAAACAGACAAAAAAAAAAAAAAAAAAAAATTAAGCTTATTTCCTGCCTTTCCTGTTAAGTGGTATAGACTATTTGTAGGCTTCTGAGCCCCCAAGCCCTTCTGTGTTTGAGGGAAGCCTTCTAGCTTGTTTTTTTTCTTATAACTAGCCAGTTTTCTAGTTTCAGCACTCAAATCTGTTTCTTTGATCTCAGCACTTGTTCAGATAAAAAAAAAAAAAATGTATCTGCTTTTACTGTACTTGTGTTTTTACCTAACTCATTTTACTTTTGCATCATCTTAAAAATACTCAATTGTATTTATTACTGCTTGGTGTAACTCATTCTAAGCCTTTTGGTTTAAACACTTGGGCTTCGGACCAGTTGTTTTGCACTGAGAGGGTTTGTGGTCTGCACTGTTGTGGCAGAACAGGTAGCTTACATCCTTCTAGGTTGGGAACTGCTGATTGAGGGCTCAGTGTCTGTTATTCTAAAAGTATATTAAATATGGTTTAAGCACTTGGGCTTTCAGGCCAGTTATTTTACATTAAGAGGGTTCGTGGTCTGCACTCTTGTGGGAGGACAGGCTGGACTCTGCCCTTCTGAGCTGGGAATTTCTGGTTAAAGGCTTATAGCGCATGCATATCTGAACTGCTTCTTACCGAAGTTGGTGCGCCTTGTTTGCTGTGGCATAGACTGGATTCGGGCCTGCTGGATCTAGCTTTGTTTGTGTAACTTGAGCACTAATTCAGACATTCTCTAAAGTATTCAATTGTATTTATTACTGCTTGGTTGTAACTTGATTAAAGTGTAGCTATCATTCTAAGTCTTTTGGATTAAGCACTTGGGCTTCAGACCAGTTGTTTTACATTAGGAAGGTTTGTGGCAAGCAGTGTGGTAGCAGGACAGGTAGCATTCATCCTTCTAAGTTGGGAACTGCTGACTGAGAGCCCAGTGTCCAAGGGTATTAGTTCTGGTTTAGGCACTTGGGCTTCAGGCCAGTTATTTTACATTACATTAAGAAGGTTCGTGGTCTGCACTCTTGTGGGAGAAGAGGCTGGACTCTGCCCTTCTGAGCTGGGAATTTCTGGTTAAAGGTTTATAGTGCCTGAATATTTGAACTGTATCTTACTGAAATTGGTACACCTTGTTTGCTCTAGCATAGACTAGATCCAGGCCTGCTGAATCTAGCTTTGTTTATATGCTTGTTGTTTGTTTGCTTGTTATTTCCCTGGAAGCTAATTCCACCTAATACGCGGCTTCTCAGCACTTCTGTGGATCACTAGTGATATCTGCATTGCTTACTGTACTAGTTCCTTGTTTCACTTGAAAGTTACTGTTTGTAGTTTTTGCATTTAGTTACTTGTAACACATTGCACTCAAGTTACCTGGCACTTGCTCACTAAAGTAATTATTTAAGTCAGCACTAAAAATTAAAAGCACTACACCCTCACTCCCCACTGGCCCTTGTTTTCAATTATTAAGGAATTCCCAGTATTATTCTAGCATGTCCAAAGGTCAGTTGTCATTCTCCTCTCCAGTCCAGCTGGTGAATCTGGGAATCTTGTGGCAATGTTATAACTGCCTCATGTACACAGACAACCCTCTCCTCCTCCCACATAACACAAATACTTGCGAGAGATGCAGCTATTTAGCCAAACTGGAGGCTGAGCTCTCTCAACTCAGGACTGGCAAGACCAGACAGGAGGAGAAGGCAACTACACACACCACAAAACCAGCCTCACATAATGCTACCACACCACTGAATCACACACATAAACACACAAAGACATACTCGGAGGCTCTGAGTAAAAATTTACCTAAACAGCAGAGGCCTCCAAAGCAGACACCCAAACAACTGCTACCTCAAGACACCCCACAAGCAACACATAAACCACAAAAGCAGTGTGCAAAGCAGTCACAGCCCTTAAGGCCAAATACAACACCAAACATACTTGTCATAGGTGACTCCATAGTCAGACACACTGGCGTCCCCACTCACCAGGCTGAACAAGGAGAGGGTCACAGTAAGCTGCCTATCGGGCGCTAGAATCCGCCACATAACACAAGCACTCGGGTCACTCCACGGCAAGTACAAATATGACACAGTCATTGTCCATGCTGGTGTGAACGACCTGAGACGATACCTCCCTGGACTACATGAAAAGAGACATAGAGGAGCTCTCTGATTATGTAGCCCAGGCAGGTATGACCCTGACCCTGAGCAGTATCCTTCCTTCACCAAGAATGATGCCACAATATAGAGACAAGATGATCAGCTTTAACAATTGGCTTAATGTCTGGTGTCATTCAAAGGGGATCCAGTGTCTGTCTGCCTGGGATGACATGCTTGACAAGCCACGCTGCTTCGCAAGGGACGGCTTGCACCTGTCACCCCTGGGATTCCGGATATTGGCTAAGGCTCTTGCCACCCCCATAGTGCCTTTTTTAGGCAAGGCTCAAATTCTAAACCTACCACCCTAGAAAACAAAAATGGGAAGAAACTGAGGGTAATGCTGCTCAATGCCAGAAGTCTAAATCTCAAAATGCACGCACTCTAGGCCCTTCTCAGTATGGAGAACATTGATGTCTGTGCTGTAACTGAAACCTGGTTCAAGGCACCTGAGAGCACCCCGGCACTATTAGGTTTTACCTCATATCATGCGTTCCGGCCCCAAAACCTGGACCACACCACAAAAGGAGGGGGAGTATCCATATTCATAAAGGATACCCACACCTCCAGGTTGGTGGCAACGCATAAGCTTGGAAACCATCCAGGTGCAACTAACCATAGGCAAAACTGCTCTACAAATTGTAGCATGCTACAGGCCACCCTCTCAAACTCAGGAACCCCACACAGCCTTCCTGAAGACACTGGAGGGTATAAATGTATCTCCAAACACCATCATATTGGGTGACTTCAACTACTCGAATATAGACTGGGAACATTACTCAAGCCCTAACTTTCTAGCCCAACGGTTCCTGGAGTTCATAAATTCAAATGCCATGGAACAGCTAGTCACTGTTCCCACGAGAGGAGAAAATATACTAGATCTCATTATCACAAACATGGGGACAAAATGCTCCACACGGAAGTATATCCCTCATTGGTGAGATCTGATCATAAACTAATCTCACTGGAAATCCACATCCCGCCCCACCCCAAACAAAAAAGACCACAGTGAAGAACTTCTCTAAAGCAAACTTCACACTACTCAAGACTGGTGTGGTATCCTTCAAGGCCCCTGAGCCAGTGGAAACCACAACCTAAGCTGCGGAAGCCCTTACAAATGCCTTCTATGAACACCTCCAGGACTGCATGGATCAGGCAACCCCAAATAAAACCAAGACTCTTTCCACAAAGGGCAAACGTCCAGTCTGGTGGACCCCAGCCATTAACAAACTTTACAATAAGAGGAGAAAGCTATTACATGATAGAACAAAATCCATAAAAGGGAAGTCACCCCTGATCATTATTAGTAAAAAAATATGTGCACTCATAAAATCAACTAAGGCCAATTTTGAGAGAAAAATTGCCATGGATTCAAAGGACAATCATAAGGTCTTTTTCAGCTATGTTAGGAACCTGGGTGGAAACTCCCAGATATGCTCAGAATTAGTCCAAAATGATACAAAAATCACTGAACCCACAGACACTGCCAAAATACTGGCAGACAGATTCGGTGCAAACTTCACCCCCCCCCTCCCCCCCCTAAAGGAGAGATAACTATCCCAGCGGAGTGTAGCCTCCCAGACATCTCAAATGCGCAGGTGAAAGCTGCTCTCTCTAAAGCTAAAAACACAGCATCAATGGGACCGGATGGTGTCCCCGGCTGTGTGCTACACGAGCTAAATGAGGAATTAAACCCGCACATAAGGCAGCTGTTTAATCTCAGCCTTACCACAGGATACGTGCCCAAGGAGTGGTGTACGGCAACTGTGGTCCCACTCCACACAGGCGGTGCCTCTACGGACCCTAGTAATTACCGCCCCATAAGCTTAACAAGTCTAGTCTGCAAAGCTATGGAGAGAATCATAATGGAGCTCATAAACAAAGATATAGGGGACTTGCAGACATTGGACCCGACCCAGTTTGGCTTCGTCAAGGGCAGATCATGCCTTTTGAACTTGGTCGACTTCTTCGAAACATTCACCAAGGCCATTGATGAGGGAAAGGCAGTCCATACAGCCTACCTTGACCTTGCAAAGGTTTTTGACACAATACCCCACTCGGGTATTGTAGAAAAACTTACCAGCTTAAATGTAAACCCATATGTCACAAGATGCGTTGCAAACTGGCTTAAGGACAGAACCCATAGGGTTAGAGTTGCTGGCGCTATGTCAGACTCCAAGCCGGTCACAAGTGGTGTCCCACAGGGCTCGGTCCTTGGCCCCCTATTGTTCGGCATCTACTTCTCAGAAGTACAGGCCAACACGGGAGGACTTTGGCTGACAAAGTTTGCTGACGACTGCAAACTGGGCGCCATAATGGAAAGTGCATCGGACACGGATATCCTTCAGAAGGGACTCACGGAAACAGATAGCTAGTGCCAGAGCCATGGCCTGATGTTAAACACCAAAAAATGTATAGTCATACCCTTTGGGAAAAAAAAGGTAACCCCAAGCTACCATATAGGTGGCAATCCACTAAGCACAGAAGAGGTTATCAGGGACCTGGGGACCCAGGTTGACAGTGGCCTTTCTTTTGACACTCACGTTGCTAAAGTGGTTAGAAAGACCTTCTACATTGCCCACCTGATCATGAAGGGATTCACATCCAGATCTAGTGAGGTCATTGTTCCCCTGTACTCTTCACTTATCAGACCAATGATCGAGTACAATGCCCCATTCGGGATGCATCTCACCCGACATCTGCAGCAATTGGAGAGACCCCAAAAGTTCCTCACCAAAAGGATAAAGGGACTCCAAAATCTGTTATATGCTGCCAGATTGAAGAAACTCCAGCTCTATTCAGGTGCATACCATCTGCTCAGAGGTGACATGTGCCTGACATACAAGGCCATGTCCAACCCGGAATTAATGGACATGCTCCACCTCAAAAAATCCAAATCCACCAAAACCACTAGAGCAAGCAACTTAAACCTTAGCACAGATATAAATAGGACGTGCTGGAGGGATATATTTATCACTCAGAGACTCCCTATGCTGTGGAATAAAATCCTGGTCCATGTGAGGCAGAGCACCTCGCTGGCTCTGTTCAAGAGAAATCTTGACCTGTGGATGGGAGATCGTAGGTTTATCCCGGGAATCATCTCTGTGTCACTGCTGGACAGAGGCACAACAAACTAATGGGCACAGTATTTTTTCATATAAGGGGTGGCGTAAGCCTCAAAAATTTGGGCTAGGCTTATAAATGCCTTAGGGCAGATAGCCTAGTATAAACCTATGAACCTATGAACCTATGATAGTGCAAGCAAATTACTTGATGAACAAGAAATGAAATGAAAGTTAGAGGCATACAGCAAAACCAGTGCAAGCTAAATGGATATCTGTGTGATATGAAATGCCGCAGATTTCTGTGAGGAAAGTAATTATCCGTGACCAGAAAAGGAAAACAGGACAGCTAAAGGGGTAATGTCAGAATCCAAAGCTTTCTGGTCATGAGATGAATTGTTTCTGCCACCAAATGTTGTTGCTGACTGCAAAAGCTTTAATAGTTCTGTTTGACTAACTCAGTCTGGCCCCTTCTACAGTTCAATAAAATACACAGGATAACAATTTACTGTTCTATAAGCACATCTCATCTTGTACATCTAACCACCTGTTAAAAGTCAATTGCCTTACCTTATTTAACTTACAAGGCTACTTAGCTGATTTTGGATGAATTTAATAGACTATACTGCAGACTGGCACATTATGAACATTTGTACTCATGGTATTCTGCTATTATATTTTATTTTAAAGTTTTTTTACACATATTTTTCAGTATACACAGCTACATAAGTAACCTTTTAAAACATTTTAAAATCTTTGCAGCCTTTTAACCCTTGCTAATTTATTATATACCTACTGTATGCATGCGTTCTGTACATACCTTTGTAACCTTGTTGTTGTATATACCATGTTCTGTCTGTCTAAATGCATACACGAATTGCTCAACTTCTTACTATTGTAAACATTTGAGTATTTTTAGAGCCCAGATAGTGACTGAATGAGTACTTTCTGGATCAGTCCATTACCACAGACAGCAAAACAAAGAAACAAACCTGCAACCAAGTAATTAAAAAAATAACAAAAGAAAATAAATAAATAAATAAATAAATAAAGAGCACATGTGGAGTTCAATTCACAGAGCATTTTTAGTCAGCTACAGCCTGAAAGACAACTTTATACAAAACTGCAATCAGGAGCAGAAAAAACAAAGACAGTCCTAACGTCCCATGTTTATTATAAGGTCAACATGTCACTAAACAAAAATAAACAAAAGTCTCTAACTGTAGGTGTGCATTTTCTGTCTGTTAATTCCCCTGGTAGATGTTTACATTAGTAATTATATAACAACTAAAAATAATAGAATTCTCATGGAAAGGATGATACATTTGTTGTGGTATGAAGTTATGACTACAGTATTACATAGAGTATTTGCTAAAACCTTGAAGGAGCATGATGACCAGTATTGCTTTGTTATATTAACCTATTTACACTTACAGCTTTATATGAAATACATTTTTTTCAATTCTTTTACAAAATTGCTGCTTTATTGCTCCTGTGCAATTGGAATGGTGCTGTGATTAGCACCCTCAAATTTACTTTTGTTTCACCTAAATTTAATGACATTCTTAAAGTTAGACATGCTTACAAGTACATAACTTATCAAATTATTCAAGTTAGTTTACATAAAGACTTCTTATCACCATCTTTATGAGGTCATATGTTTATAAATCATTATAGTGCAAAAATAAGACAGAACGTCATTCCATATATATTCTCCTGTTCAGTTTTTGAGGGTCAGGGCTGTAGTTCTCGATACCAACAGTCCAATGCATATTTTTGCTTTTACTGTCCTGGGTTACATCAAGGAATTTCTCTAATCATCAGTAGTTTGTATATTATATGATGGTATAATGTCTCAAGGGTTCCCCGAGATCCTCAGGACAAACAAGTATGACTCCAACTTTTTATTTTATTTAATATTTGTTAACTGAGAAAGTCTGGCTAGGACAGAGCCTATTATATTGCCTTTGCTGCAGAAGGCTGTGGTCTCTATTCCTGCACCAAGTGGATGGATTGTTAACACTGTAGTGCAGCATAAGGGAAGTATGTGTCATACTTCAGATAAGAAATTAAACTTAAGCCCCATCTACTTGAGTTGGTGGTAGCTCAGGTGGATGTAAATAATCCCACATCACCTATTAAAAACAGTACGGGTCCTTTATTCACTTACATATTTTACATTATATACATATTTATATACATATTTATATCTATATATATCTATATCTATATCTATATATATATATATATATATATATATATATATACACACACACACACACACACACACACACACACACACACACACACACACACACACACACACACAAATATTTACAAATTTATACAACTATTTATAATAAATTTACATTTTCATATTCATAGGTTCAAAGTTTCATAGAAAGTTACCAGACTAATGGCCCTCGAGCCCTTAGAAGCCTAGCTATATTTATCTCAAGTTGCCCAAATTGTCAGTGGTTAAATGAGTAAAGTTTGCAGGGGTAAGGGTCTATGATAGTTAATACCAACTTCCTTTGTCCAGGAAGGACATAAGCGCCACCTCAGGAGTGAATTTGTGGTTTCCCATCGACTGATCTGGGTTGTGTTTGAAGAGGGTCAGGGAAAGGCTCTGTTTCATGTGAATTGGAAGCTTGCTCCAGAGAAGTGGCAGTCTCTGGAAGGTGTATCTATCTCTCCAACATGACCTGTTCATGTTAGAGGCTAGGTTAAGATCCCTGGAGTGAGTAAACCTTGTGCAGTTTGATTTATGAATGTGTAGCATTTTCATCAGGGCTGGGTCAGAAACTTGCCCTGTAAGCCAGGCACAGGTCACCCCTTAGCAACCTGTAGGAGGCAGAATGCAGTGACAAGGTTTTCAGCCTTTTCATGTGAAACTTGTTTTGTGTACCCTGTAATTTTCTGTTGGGAAACCTCTGTGGTCTCCAATTATTGCAGGTGTCTGATGGAGTACATGCAGAAGGGAACATTGTACTCAATTATCGGTCTGATGAGGGCCAAGTATAATGGAATTATAACATCCTTAGATCTAGATGTGATACCTTTGCTTATAAGATGTGCCACATAGAAGGATTTCCTTACTATTATGGATATGTGGTTGGTCAAAGTTCAGATTGCTATCAACCAGAGTATCCAGATCACATACCACTGGATCTACACTTAGGGGATCCTGCTGTCTATAATTTAATTAAGAAGGGATGTCAGCTTTCTCAAAGGGAACAATAATGCATTTTTTTGCATTTACCTTTAATTAGTGGCTTTGGCACCAATCATTTGTCTGCCTAAACCCTCTCTGTAGTACATTAACATTACTGGGGGACTCAATGATTGCTTCTAGATTGCAATCATTGGTGAACTTGGTCAGCCACAGGCCATCCAAGTTTGCCTGGACTTTTGAGAAATAAACTCCAAACAGTAAGGGGCCCAGCACAGAACCATGTAGTATGCCAGTGATGACTGATATTTTGCTAGAGATGAAGTCATCTACTTTTACTGTATGTGTTCTGTCGGTGAGCCAGTTGGCTACCTATCTGGTAATGTAGGGGTTAATTCCCAATTGAGAGAGTGTCTCTATAATACCTGAGTAGGGGGTTGTGTCAATTGCGTTGGCTTGGTCAAGATGGGTAGTATGCATTGTCTTTCCCTCATCCAAGGCCTTGGTGACTTTCTCGAAGAAGTCAACCATGTTTAACGGGCATGAACTACATTTAGTGAATCCAAACTGGGTTGGACCCAGAGTTCGGAGATTGCCACTGTCCTTGTCGATCAGGTTTATTATGATTCTTTCCATGGACTTGCAGATAAGGCTAGTAAAGCTTATTGGCTTATAATTCCCAATGTCGGTTGATGGTCCCCCTTTGTGCAGAGGGATTACTGCTGCTGCCCACTATTCTGCCGGAACATAGCTAGTTTGCAGGCTGTGGTTAAACAGGGATCCATGTGAGTCTGCCAGGTCATGTTTTGCATTGTTTAAAAGGCAACCTGGGATGTTGTCGGGTCCCACTGATGCAGTGTTTTGGGCACTGGAGATTGCTGAGATGACTTTCTCTCTTGAAAGAATAGGCTGAGGAATGGTGGCACGTATACTTTGAAGGGGACAGAGGGATGAAGTTTGTTCCAAATCTGTCAGCTAGCAGGTTGGTTATTAGCTCCAAATGAGTATGATTGGTACTATCCCCAACCAGTTCAGTGCATAGTTGGGTAATCCCTTTCAGATTTTATATGTAGTTAAAGAATGCCTTGTGATGATCCTTAGCTAGGGAGGATATTTTTGTTTTGTAATTAGCATTGGAGGACTTGTCAAGATTTCTAATTTATTTGTTTAAGCTAGAGAATGATTTCTTCCACTGCTGAGCCGGTTGCCTCTTGCTATTGGACATTAGTTTCTTTCTCTTTCTGTATAACCTGTTTATGATAAGGATCCACCGGGGTGGCTTGTTTTTTCAACAAGACCTGGTTTTAATCTGGTCAGGTGTAGCTGATTCTATACAGCTGCTTAAGTGGTTATACAGAGCATTAGTGTACACCTCTGCATAAGAGTCCATGTTATTTGCATTTGAGGGGATTTTGAAACTTCTTATACCATCACTTAGTAGGAAGTAATTTGTGTTTGGAAAATTTTTAAGCATTTTATAGCTTGATGTATCTGCTCTTATAATTACATCAAATGAGACTGATTTATGGTCCGACATTACCAGGGAGAACATCATATTGGGGGCACAATGCTCTCCCATGTTAGTGGGTGTGAAGGCTGTCAACGTAGCTAGACAGAATTTTGTAAATAATTCCATGTCATTGCAAATATTAATAAGATCCACAGGCTTGTTTTACAGTAAGAAAACTGTTATGTGCTGAACTTCAAAAATGTAACCACAGTGTACCCTGCTGGAGGAAAGCAGAAATGGGTGTAAACTCCATGCCTATGTAATGAATGTTTTTATGGTTGAAAACTGGGACATACAGAGTTAACTGGCAAACTCTAAGAAAATAAGCTGATAAAAAAATTTATGATGTCTTATAAAGCCATTTTATCTCAAGCTAGGAGACGGGATGTCTGGGCTAGGAAATTCTTTCTATTGTTCTAAGACAGAGATAATTACTAGGCTTTACATGTAAAGTGACTTTTATTGCTGTGGCTTCCTGGCAGGTGCAGATTACAAAAAGAAATGTTAACATTTTAATTTCTGTGAGCCTGGGAAACTTCAGAAGAGGTGTCAAGAGTGATGTAATCTGAAATGTCTCAGCAGCACTGTGTATTATCAATTTAAGGGCTATCTCAGAAAGAAAGAAGAGCATTTTGCATTTTGTTCTGAAGCTGACAACAGCTGACCAGCACTTTGCCTTGTAAGTAGAATTTAGAACATAGTTTGTCTTAGAGACAGATAGGAATATAGCAAGATTAGTCCAGCTGTTTTCTATATTTATGTGAGACTATCCGACAATATTGTTTTAAAGTATTTTCCTGTGATCTCTGAACTCTATTAGCACTGTGTTGAATTGCTGAGTATTGTTTTGTGTTTTTATTTATTATTAAATATTTTTAAACCTTTCAACTGTAGCTATTTTGTGTAGAAGATAATTTAAGCTCTCAGAGTACTTGCATGTATTTGGTGATACTGTATAAGCCACTCCAATAGTCTTAGCCCTGGGTTACACTTACCATATGGATAACAGTAATAGCACACAGTGGAATTGGTCACCCTCTGGGAAGGGCCTTCTAGTAGCTGATAAGTTCAATGACTTCAACCTTATAGTCAGGGCAGGAGGTGGCATAGCTGGAGAACCTGTGCCAGCCTTCCCCAGGAGTGTCTGTGTGTCTGTATCTAAATCAAATCTTAAAGTGTGTGTGTGTCAGCTACTTGGGCAGGGACAAGAAGCACTGGTTGGACAGAGAGTGTGCTGGAGGTTTTGGCTTGCCCACTCAGCTGAGATCTTGACCCTATAGCTGTGTCAGTGGAGAATCTTATTAGGGATCTGGAGAGAGAGGAAGAAACCAGCCCCAGACTGACTGTAATCTCTGTGTAGTCTGAAGGGAAATTGTACTTTACTGTGTGTGGACTTCCTATCCTCCCAATGTGGACGCCCCTCACTGGTGTTAGTGGTGGGGATTGAGGCTCCTTGATTATTGGGCCAGTGCACATGTGTGACATATTAATTGTTTGGCAGTGGTGGGATATCCACATCAATTATTAATTGATTGATAGTGGTGAGTTAGCCACATCACATATTAATTGGCTTGTAGTGGTGTGGATAGTGAATTCCTGTAGCTTGTGTACAGTGATCACTGAAGGTGTTTTTGTACTCTAAATCAGCCATGCAGTGAACATTCAGAATTCAGACCACAATTGTCTTATTTCTTTTGTTAGCTTAGTTAGTCAGGGAGAGTAGAGAAGCATGTCAGCAGTGGAGTATGGTAAGCTGATAAGGAGCCAGTTGGCTGAGATGTGCCAGGCTAAAGGACTGGTGCATGGAAACCTGACTAAAGCAGACATGATTGCAGCTTTGGGCATAGCTGCATCAGAGAATAGTAATCCGGGGGACAATCAGACTGGCTGTGGAGATGTACAACACTCAGAGAATGGACAGCTAACCTTTCTACAGAGGAATTAAGACTCTGTCTTGAGTTAAAGATACTTGAGTTGGAGGCCAAGTGGTTGGAAATAGAAGTAGCAGAAAGACTGAGACGTCTGCAGGCTGAGAAGAATGAGAAACTGCTATGCCTGGAAGCTGAGGAGAAGGAGAGGCAGAGGCAACATGAAAATGAGATGTTGACTCTTCGCCAGAGTCATGGAGGTAATGGAGAAGGGAATAATCGAACCCCAGAAGCAATAAAGGTCAGTAAATTTCTTCCACAGTTTACAGAGGGGGATAATTCTGCTAGTTTCATGTATATATTTGAGTGGGTATGTATACAGTATGATGTTAACCAAAGGCTCTGGGTACGGCTCCTGACCCCCTTACTCCATGGTACAGCTGTAAATGTACTTTCCAAACTGTCTGACAATGAACTCTTAAATTATAATGCTGTAAAGAATTGTTTGCTATAATTTTTTAAGCTAACACCCGAAGCTTATTGGAAAAGATTTCGTGAGCATAGATGAAAGGCATATGAAAATGTGTTGTGAATATGTTGCTGAACTAAGCACCTATTTTCATAGGTGGGTGAGTGAATGTTAGGTCACCACTTTTGAAGGGCTGGCAGACCTTTTGGTGAGGGAACAAGCCATTGGCACTTTGCCTGAGGACATGAGGATCTGGTTAGCTGATAGACAATGCTCTACTGTAGATGAGTTGAAGAAGACAGGATACCTATATCTAGCAAGCAGGGCATCCCTGCACAGGAAAGTGACACCCAGTGCTGCTCATAGGTCTAAGGGAACTCATGGAGGTCAGCCCAGACTGCTACAACAGAATCTGCCAGTAGCAAGGGAAGCCACTATTCCAGGTACAGATCCAGGACCTAGGGCTAATTATTTTGCATGCAACCAGTGGGGCCATGTGGCGTATAGATGTCCACAGAAGCAAGGTGGGGAACAAAAGGTGAAAGAGCCAGTAAGTGGGAAAGACAAAATGCCAACAGTAAGTTGTCTTGAGGCAACATGGGTATCAAACTACCACAAGAGATTATATCCTATCGTAGTGAATGGCAAAGACACAATTGCTAAGAGAGACACAGCCTCTGACATAATCATTGTGAAGCCTGCAATTGTTACAGAGAAGCACTACTTGCCTGGGCAGTCTACTGCAGTCAGAACTTTAGGAGGTACCCCATTCCAAATACTTTTGGCTAGGATTCACCTTGACTGGGAGGGTGGAAATGGAAGCCAGCAAGTAGGAGTGTTTGAGTATATCCCTGCAGGTGTCCTGGTAGAGAATGATTTTGATAATGCAGTACCATGTGCTCATGCAATTACATGCAGTGAGGCTTGGAGACAAGCATGTGGGTCTGGTAGCTTGGGGGAGATCCAGACAGATCATACACTTGCAGCCAGGACTGGTGAGGTGGTTACTTCAGGGAGGGAGCTACTCTGTAGCAGTGAGACTAAAGGTAAGCCACAGCTGCTTGTGCACACTGATGCTCCCTTGGACAGAGTGACTGCAAGGACAGAGGTGAGTGGTAGTACCCAGGCTGACAATGAGGCACCTCTGTCAGAGGATACCAGTCTACCTGTGGAAGGGGAGCTGGGAAGAGTTACAAAGAGAGAGTTGAAATAGGCTCAGCTCTCAGACCCTACATTACAAGGCCTGAGCCAGGTAGCTAGTGAGGCACCTAATTCTCAAGGGAAGGGGGAATCTGTATACTGGGACAAAGGATTACTGTATATAGAGTGGACCCCTGAGGAACAGCTAAAGGGTAAGAGAATACAGCAGTTGGTAGTGGCTAGAGCCTACCATCTGGCACTTCTAGCCATAGCCCATGATATTCCCGTTGCAGGTTATATGGGCATAAAATGTACAAAAAGACATTATGCAGAACTTCTATTGGCCTGGAATTTCCAGAGATGTAATAGGGTACTGCAGGACCTGTGGGCACTGCCAAAGGGTAGGCAAGGCAGGAGACAAGGTGAAAGCTCCTTTGATGCCTTTGCCTGTGATTGAGGAGCCATTTCAAAGGGTAGCTATGGATATTGTGGGGCCTCTGAGTACCCCAAGTTCCACAGGGAAAAAGTATATCCTAGTGGTTGTAGATTATGTACAGGATACACTGAGGCAGTGGCTTTGTCCTCTATTGAGGAAGAAAATGTGGCAAATACTTTGTTAGAGATTTTCAGCAGGGTAGATTTCCCAAAAGAAATACTGACTGACAGAGGTGCCAATTTCATGTCAGACCTGCTGACTTGTCTGTGCAAGCACTGTGGGGTGAAGCACCTAAAGAACACCCTCTGCCATCCCCAGACTGATGGTCTTGTTGAGAATTTAAACTCTACACTCAAGTCCATACTATGGACATTTACAGACCAGTTTAAGAGGGAGTGGGCCAAATATTTGCCCCATCTGTTATTTGCTTACAGAGAGGTTCACCAGGAATCCACAGGTTTTTCACCCTTTGAGTTGTTGAATGGTCATACGGTGAAGGGGCCTTTAGATTTAATTCCAGATGAGTGGGAGGGGGAGTGTGAATGTCATAAGGAGTCTGTTGTGGCATATGTCCTAAACCTCAGGACAAGGCTAAGGTAACTCATGGGCTTGGCCCAGGAGAACCTGGTGGAAGCCCAACAACAGAAAAAGGTCTGGTATGACAGGAATGCTCGAGCTAAAAAGTATGCTGTAGGGCAGCAGGTAATGGTTCTCATTCCTGTCAGGCACAACAAGCTGCAAGCAGCTTAGGAGGGACACTACAAGGTAGTAAGAAAGATTAGTGATGTTAACTACATGGTGGAACTGCTAGATAGAAGGCAGGGGCACAAATTGTATCATGTTAACATGATGAAACCTTACCATGACAGTGAGGCCCTTGTGCTGAGTATTTTCAGTGGATTTCAGGTGGAGTCTGAAGGAGATCTGGTGACTGATTTCCTTAGTGAGGCTCAGACGGACACTTCAGTGGAAGGGGTAGCACGGACACCTCAGTGGAAGGGGTAGCAATGTCCCAGCAGCTATCTCCTGCCCAGGTTTGAGAAATCTGAGAAGTTTTACAGGGGTTTGGGGACTTGTTCACTGGGAAACCAGGGTTCACCCACCTGGTGCAGCACCAGGTGGATACAGGACCCCAAAGGTCTATTAGGCAGGCCCCTTATAGAGTGCCTGAGAGAGTCAAACAGACTCTGAGGGAGGAGATACAGGAAATGTTTGAACTAGGGGTAATTCAGATTCCAACAGTCCCTGGGCCTCCCCAGTGGTGCTGGTGCCAAATAAATATGGCAGCACTTGGTTCTGTGTGGACTACGGGGAAATTAAATAGTCACACAGAGTCAGATGTTACCCCATGCCTAGGACAGATGAGGCCCTAAAGCAGCTGGGTGGGGCTAAGTATCTTACCACCATTGATCTTACCAAGGGTTATGGCAGGTGCTCTTGACTCCCAGTGCTAGAGAGAGGTCAGCCTTTGTGACTCCTTTTTGCTTGCATGAGTTCACAAAGATGCTCTTTGGGATGAAAAATGCCCCAATGACTTTACAGAGGCTGGTAGATCATATCCTAGCAGGAGCAGGAGATTTTGCCCTTGCTTACATAGATGATATTGCCATCTACAGCCATTCCTGGCAAGAGCACCTTCAACATGTCAGGGAGGTGCTGAGCAGACTACAGAGGGTAGGGCTGTCCATTAAGTAAAGCAAATGTCAGGTGGGTATAGCAGAGGTCTCCTACCTGGGACATAGAGTAGAGAGTGGTAAGATCATGCCAGAACCTGCCAAAGTGGAAGCCATTCAGGCATGGCCTGCACATGTTACCAAAAAGCAGGTGAGGACATTCTTAGGGACAGCAGGGTCCTACAGAAAGTTTTTCCCCAGTTATACTACCATAGCTGCTCCTCTCACAGACCTGACAAGGAAAAATGGGCCAGATAAGATAGTGGGACCATGGTGGAGGGAGAAGAGCACCCAGTGGTTTATCTTAGTCATAGGCTCCAACCCAGGGAGGAATGCTATGCAGCTATAGAAAAGGAATGTCTAGCCATAGTGTGGGCACTGCAGAAACTTTAGCCTTAACTCTATGGAAGAAAATTCACTGTAGTTACAGATCACAATCCCCTAACATGGCTACATCAAGCCAGCTAGCAAAATGGCAAGTTGCTAAGGTGGAGCCTAGGGTTGCAGGTATATGATATGTCAGTGCAGCACCACAGTGGGATTAGCAATGCCAACACAGATGGGCTCTCAAGACAGGGAATGGGGTAAGGTATACCCAGATAGATCTAACCATCTCAAGCAACGTTTCTCAAGGGTCACTTGAAAAACTGGCTTGAGTTCTCCGGGGGGGGGGGGTGTGAAGGCTGCCAGCCTAGCTAGACAGAATTTTGTAAATAATTCTATGTCATTGTAAATATTAATATGATCCACAGGCTTATTTTACAAATGTAAGAAAACTGTTATGTGCTGAACTTCAAAAATGTAACCACAGTGCACCCTGCTGGAAGAAAGTAGAAATGGGTGTAAACTCTATGCCTATGTAATGTATGTTTTCATGGTAGAAAACTGGGACATCCAGAGCTAACTGTCAAACTCTAAGAAAATAAGCTGATAAATAAAGAATTATGCAATGTGTTATAAAGCCAATTTATCTCAAGCTAGGAGACAGGATGTCTGGGTTAGGACATTCTTTCTATTGTTCTAAGACTGAGATAATTATTAGGTTTTACTTGTAAAGTGTCTTATATTGCTATGGCTTCCTGGCAGGTGCAGATTACAAAAAGAAATGTTAGCATTTTAAGTTCTGTGAGCCTGGGAAACTTCAGCAGAGGTGTCAAGAATGATGTAATCTGAAACGACTAAGCAGTACTGAGTATTATCAATTTAAGGGCTATCTCAGAAAGAAAGATAGAAGAGCATTTTATATTTTGTTCTGAAGCTGACAATAACTGACCAGCACTTTGCCTTGTAAGTAGAATTTAGAACATAGTTTCTCTTAGAGACAGATAGGAATATAGCCAGATGTTTAGCTGTTTTCTATATTTATGTGAGACTATCCTACAATATTGTTTTAAAGTATTTTCCTGTGATCTCTGAATTCTCTATTGGCACTGTGTTGAATTGATGAGTATTGTCTTGTGTTTTTATTATTTATTATTAAATATTTTTAAACCTTTCAACTGTGGCTGTTTTGTGTAGATAATTGAAACTCTCAGAGTACTTGCATGTATTTGGTGATACTGTATAAGCCACTCCAATAGCCTTAGCCTTGAGTTGCACTTACTATTTGGATAACAGTAATAGCACACAGTTTAATTGGTCACCCTTTGGGAAAGGCCTTCTAATAGCTGATTAGTAGTGGTTGGTGGTAGTGATTTCTATCTTATAGTCTGGGCAGGAGGGGGCATAACTAGAGAACCTGTGCCAGCATTCTCCAGGAGTCTATGTGTGTTTGTATATAATTCATATATCAAAGTGTGTGTGTGTGTGTGTGTGTGTGTGTGTGTGTGTGTGTGTGTGTGTGTGTATCCCCTATAGTTGTGTCAGTGGGGAGCCTTACTGGGGGTTTGGAAATAAAGGGAGAAACAAGCCCCAGAGTGACTGTGATCTCTGTGTGCTCTTAAGGGAAATTGTACTTTACTGTGTGTGTACTTGTTATCCTCCTAATGTGGACACCCCTCACTGGTTTTAGTGGTGAGGATTGAGGCTCCTTGATTACTGGGCCAGTGCACTGGTGCCACAGTGTGCAGTATGTCTGGGACATTTGTAGCCTCTTGTGTGTGTGCTGCAAGCTGTTCTTGAGCATTTGCATTGACAAAGTCCAATACCCTCTGAGTCAGCATATTTGTGGTCATGTTTGTTTCCCATTTAATTGTAGGATAGTTAAAATCACCCATGAATAGGTGTTGGGCTTTATGGCAAGTGACTCCAGTAAGTCTATGTCTATGAAGATGGATACACCTCCTCCTTTGGTTCTTTCATGCTCAGTTCATTGTCTGAAAGTAAGGAAGGAATTGTAACCTTGCACAGCTATGCCTCAGAGTAATACACAGACTTATTCTTACTTTGACCCTCACTCCTTTTTCCAAAACCATAACCTAATCTTTTTTTAATATCAATTACAATATCCATTTCCCACTGAATATGATTTCATTAATTCTTTCATTGCATATCATCTGTGTTACAAATAATACTTTTTTATCAATATCTAGTTTTGTTCTTTTGTTACGTATGTTCCCATAATACCCAAACTCAATCGTATGCATATTTATACTGTTATTGTTCTTATAAATCCTCCCAAATTTTTCTGTACATAATCTATTCTATAATTTTGTAACACTTGTTCATTTCAAAAAGACATATTCCATTGTTTGCTTTTCAACACAATGCAAACAAATTGTTTCACTTTTATTCTGTAATGTATATTTGCTTTTACCATAAAAAATCTTGACATTCAACATGATTACTACACCATCTGTTTTTTATTTAATTGCTCTGATATTTTCTTCTGGAATATTTTCTCAGGAATTAACACAATAATATTTTCTCATAATATTTTATACCACTTCATCAATCTTTATCTTCCACAAACTTTTCTTTTGTTGATAGCTCAGTATTTCTTCATTATGGTATTTCTTTTTACCCTTTTTTATTCCTTATTGTTTCCTGTAATTCCTCATACTTATATTCAAATATTCTTGTTAAAAAACAATCATCTTTTTAATTTAAACATTACAAAATGTTATATACATTTAATGATCCAGCATATACTATCAGATTAATTATTCCTAATCCTCCTTCTTTTTATTCATACACAATATGCCTCTTTAATCTAGATCCACATATAAAAGAGAAAGTTATTTCTAACAAATAATTCTCATACATTCTAGGAATCCTAGCAACACTTGATAAATATGACATCTTGTCTATTAATACTGAGTTAATTAAACACATTTTTAATGCCACAATGCACAAATTCATTTTAATTCCTCTAATATAATGTCCCATCCCTTTATGTTACTATCTTTATCAAAATGTATCCCTAGAACAGATATTTCTTTCATGAAGAATTGAATTCTAGCTATTTAATTGTGTGTCCTATTCCTTTACTTTTCTCTTTGTTTAAATTCATACCTATTTCCTTTAAACAAACCAAATACATTATAACTTCTCTCATCCATCCTCTGTATTTAGTAATTATAGTTGTCATTGCCATATGACATCATAACTGGAATTTCAATACCCACATGAACTGTATACATTACATTCATCATTTTTTGATTAATTTCCATAACTATTATATTCAGAACTAAATCTAATAAAATACTACATCATGCATCCTTGTCTTATACCAGTATTCATGTCTATTTCTCTGCTTAACCAACCATTTACTAAAACTCTTAGCTTAGTTTTGTTATATGCTGTTATCAACACTTGTTTAATTTTTTACCAATATCAACCATGTCCATTATGTCCCATAACATATGTTGCATTGAGTCAAATGCTTTTGCTGATATCACCTGTCATACATTTTAACTCTTCTTTCTTATTTATATTATCTACTATTTCTCTATCATTAATTAACCTTGACATGTTTTTCCTTTCATATAATATAAATTTCTGCCATTATATATTGCATCTTATTTTCACATCTTTTTCTGTATTATTTTCATAAATGTTGCATAATCTGTATTGTTTAGTATTATTGGCCTCCAAATGTTTATTTCTTTATTTTCTCCTCTTTTCCATATGACTTTTAATACTCCAGCATTCAATTCTTTAAAATTTAAACCTTCATTTAACCATTCATTAAACACATATAATACATAGTTTTTCTGCCAGTCTTCTAAATTTTATACATTTGAAATCCAATTCCATCGGGCCCAGCAGCAGATTCTACATTTAACTGTTTAAACAATTTTTCTAGTCCTCTTTTTCAAATTCTCTGCTAATTTGTTCACCCTTCATATCATTCCAATTTATTTTTATTTAAGCATTTCATCCACACAACTTATCACAATTTTCATAATTTGTTGTTAGTTTTTCTTTAAGTTCACCTAGTTATTCTCTTAAATATGGTGATACTGCTTTTTTCCTTGTAAAATATATCTTTATTTATTTAATAATTCTTTAATTTTAACTTGATTTCTCTTATACATTTATTTCTCTCTTTCATAATTTCTTTCTATTGCTATTGTCTAGATTCTTTAACGCATCTCTAAATATTTCAAAATATTTCTATTTTTCTTTCTTGCTTTTCTTTGCCAATATAAATAACTGCCTTTGTATATTCTTTAAAGGTAATCCACTATTCAGACCACCTATTATAAAATGGTTTCATAGCAATATGGTCCTCCCATAACTGAATAATTACTTCCTTTCCTTTTTCATTCCATTCATTTTCATTTATTCTTTTTAACCCTTTTCATATTTATATATATTCTTTATAAATGACTTATTTCTATCCATATTGATAAATTATTTGAAAAACCTGTTGTGATAGTTTCTTCCTCCATCATACTTACTGAAACTATAAAGTAATCAATTTCAGTTTTTAAAACACCCCTTCTGTATGTCCATGGTTTTCTGTTCAATATAACCAATTTTCCACATTTCATTACTTCAAACATTTTCTTTGTATCTTTTCCTCTTTTCTTTTTATTATTCCTTAAATCACAGCTGAAATCACTGATAATTATAATATGCAATTTTACACTAACAAAACCTAACATTTTTTTAAATAAGTTCTCCCTTTCTTTACACATTACATAAGCATAAATACTTATAATAATCTTCCCATTATTACAAATATATCGGGTATTTTTATTACTCTGCTGCATTATGTTGCTTTACAAGAACACTTTTCATTTCCAGTGTTACATATTATTTCTTCCCCATAGTTTTTGTGTTTACACTCTTTCTTCATAGTCAGAAATCATATATCTTCTAATATAATATCAATATCACATTTGTTACAACATTCTAAAATTCCTATTCTGCTTGTTATAGTCTTCACACTATTAACATTAACTGAACTAATCCTCAGGTTATTTTTTGCTCTGTCTCTTAATTTAGGAGGTATCATCTTTCTCTTGTATTGATTTTTTATACTTATATCTATTTAAATATTTTTGGTTTTCTTTTATGTTAAAGCCTTTAAATTTTCTTTTTTTTCTTTTTTTCTTCTTCATTTGCCAATAGATTGTCTTCCCTCTTACTACTTTCCAATTTGTATCTTCTTCATTGCTAAGTTCCGATTCTACCTCTAGCTTCTGCCCTTCATCATTTTTATACTGTCTCCCTTTTTCCTTTTAAACTTTCATCTCTTTCTATCTCTTATTCATTTTCACTTTACTCGTTATTATGACTTTGATTTACTGTACTTTTTTATTTTCCTTTTCTTTCCAATCCATCCATAAATGTCTAGTTTTTTTTTTACATTTATAACATTCAAGTTCACATTTCTTTGCTTCATGACCTGTTTTACCACATATATAACATTTTGTATCACAGTTGTTAATTACATTTCCTTCTTTTCCACAAAAGAAAAATATTTTTGGATGCCCACAATATTTTAAAATGCTTTTCTTGCATTCATCATGTATAGTACTTGGGATGCATATAATGTTTTTATCCATTCTTAAAATAACTTTACAATCCCATCCTCCAGTCCATACACTTTTGAAATGTCTATAACTTCTTTGCAAACTTGCTTTAAATGTTCTTCTAAAGTCTGGCTGTCAACCTATTCAGAATTGCGTATTTATTTTCTTTTAAGTCCTTAAAAATGATGCTTTAATTATGTAGTCATTGTACAATTTCAAAATAAATGTCACAAAATGCCTGTTTGTCATTCAAAATGAAAGCTCATACTGCTTGTGTTTTCACTTCCAAAGGTAATACTAAATTGTTTCATACCTGATATATGTTCAATTTCTGTCTATTTTTAATTTGTATTCTTACCCCAGATTTTTTTTCTTCTGCCTTTCTTGTGTATTTGCCATTATCTCTGCATATGTTCTCTTCATCAGGTTTATTAACTTCTTCTGGTTTTACTTCCTTATCTTCCTCTTGTATTATATCCATAATATCAGCCCATGAGACTTCATTCTTTGGCTCACTTTGGTTGATTATGTCCTTTAATAAATCATCCCACAACCCTCCTGATTGGATGGCTGTAATTATGTATTGTTCTCTAATTGATGCCATCATCTTTCCAAAAAGCTGCTGCTGAAATAAATTTCTGGAATCTTCTACAATATCTGTAAACTCTTTCTTAGAGCTGGCATACACATCTGCTCCCTGTAATGAGTCCTCCATCTCACATACCGTCCTCCCAATTGCCACTGTTCTAGAAGGGGGATGTGTGCACATATTCATGGCTAGCACTTCAATGAATACAGATCAGAATCGATCATAGAGGAAGTTCCATGATGCCCTGGCCAAATTTCCCCTAGTAGTACAAATACCACCTTGGGGCTCCCCTGAAAAGAAGCCACTAGTCTAGTGGGGGTAACCTGGTCAACAAAGGATAAATAAGTGTAGGCCATGCCCCAAATTTGATTCCATAAACAAGAATTTCCTAGATCAAATAGTCATAATGCCCACTAGAGGTCCAACCAAATATGACATTTGTATGCACTATTCTACTAGTATATCTTTCAATATTCAAGCCTAACCAGAAACTGGTAACCATCTTTTTAAAATCCCTAAACAAGATGATGCAAATATCAAAGTATTCAAATCCATTAATTGTACCAACTCCCTACAATCCTACCATGAAGTCTCTTAAGTTCAAATATAAGGAAACCCCCAAAGTGATGATATGGTCATTAGTTAAGCAAATACATTCTATACTTACCTAAAATGTATAGCTCTATCAGTTATACCAAACTAAACAAAAAAAGGAAGGGTAAGACCAAACTAGTCTGGTAGTTCAGATGCTTAAATAAAACATACTGTGAAGATTGGGTGAAGATAGATGAAGGCTACCAGCCTAGCCAGATAGAATTTTGGAGATCATTCTGTCATCTGTAAATATTAATGTAAACCACAGGCTTGTTGTCCTAAATTGCAAAAATTTTGTTACATGTGGAACTGAAAAAAATGCAACTCTACTGACCAAACGAAACATGTTTTGACCCTTTGATGTTAAAACTCGGAGTCAGTAAGTCTAGAGGGAGGCATTCTGCCTATTGTTGTAAGGCCAGAGTTAATGGCCACAATTTGCATGCATAAATGTCCTTTATTGCTCTGTTTTTTGCCCAGAGGTGAAGAATGTAAATGTAGTTTCTGTTAGCCTGGGAACCCAGGGAAGTGTGAAGAATGATGTAATGGGAACCAATAATGTGATTTTAAAAACAGAGAGAATCAGAGATCATTAAGCATTTTTGTCTTGATCATCCACCTCATCAGCACTGTCTTGCTCTATATGTAAGTTTATCTTAGATTTGTCTTTTCTTTTAGAAATAGCTAGAAACTAGAAAGATTAGTCTAAGTGTTTTTCTGTGATGTCAGAACTATACTGCTAAATTATTTTAAGTATCTCTCTGTGATCTCTGAACTCTTGACTAGCATTGTGTGGTAAAAAGTATTGTCTTGTGTTTTGACTATTTGTTATTAAATATTTTTAAACCCTTTCAACTGTGGCTGTTTTTGTAGAGATAATTTAAGCTCTTTAGAGTACTTGTATGCCTTTGGCAAAATTGTACAATGCCACTCCAATAGCTTTAGCCCTGGGCTATACTATCAATTGGGTAATAATATTGCACAGTAATAATTGGACACCTTTTAATGGCCTTTGAGTAGCTGATAAATATTAGTGGGTGGTGGCAGCTGGTACTACCTTATAGTCTGGGAAAAAGGGTCACGGCTGGAGAACCTGTGCCAGTCTTTCCCAGGAGTGTCTGGTTGTATAAACTCTTCTCAAAGTGTGTGTGTGTGTGTGTGTGTGTGTGTGTGTGTGTGTGTGTGTGTGTGTGTGTGTGTGTGTGTGTGTGTGTGTGTGTGTGTGTGTGTGTGTTAGCTACCTGGGCAGGGACACGAAGCACTGGTTGGACAGACAGAGTGCTGGAGGTTTTAGCTTTCCCACTACGCTGAGATCTGGACCCTATAGCTGTGCCACTGGGGAGTCTTATTGGGGACCTGGAGAATGAGGGAGCAACCAGCCCCAGACTGACTGTGATCTCTGTGTCATCTTAAGGGAAATTGCACATTACTGTGTGTATTTATTATCCTTTCCTCCTATATGAGACACCCCTCACTGGTCTTAGTGGTGAGAATTGAGACTCCTTGATTGCTGGGCCAGGGCACGGGCATCACATATTAATTGTTTGGCAGTGGTGGGATATCCAAACCACATATAAATTGGTTGGCAAATACTAACTGGCTTGTAGTGGTGTGGGTAGAGTGAATTCCTGTAGCTTGTGTACAGTGAGCTTTGAAGGTAGTTTGTACTCTAAGTCAGCTACACAGTGAATACTCATAGTTCAGATCACAATTGTTTTATTTCTTTTGTTAGCTTAGTTAGTCAGGGTGAGCAGGCAGCATGTCAGCAGAGGAGTAGGGAAAGCTGACAAGGAGCCAGCTGACAGAGATGTGTCAGGCTAGGGGACTGGTGCATGGAAACCTGACTAAGGCAGACCTGATTGCAGCTTTGGTTACAGCATCAGGAAACAGCAACCAGGAGGACAATCAAACTGGCAGTAGAGATATAATACCCTCAGAGAATGGACAACTCAACCTTTCTGCAGAGGACTTAAAAATCCATCTGGAGCTAAAGATACTTGAGTTGGAGGCCAGACGTGTGGAAATAGAAGCAACTGAGAGACTGAGGTTTCTAGAGAGTGAGGACAATGAGAGACTGTGACATTTGCAGGCTGAGGAGAATGAGAAACTGCTATACCTAGAAGCTGAGGAAAAGGAGAGGTAGAGGCAGCATGAGAAGGAGATGCTGACTCTTCACCAGAGTCGTGGAGGTAATGGGGAAGGGAGTAACTGGACCCCTGAAGCACAACAGGTCAGTAAATTTCTTCCGCAGTTTAAACAGGGGGATAATTTTGATAGTTGCATTCATATGTTTGAGAGGGTATGCAAACAGTATGGTGTTGACCAAAGGCTATGGGTATGGTTCCTGACCCCCTTACTCCATGGTAAAGCTGTAACTGTTTTGTCAAAAATGTCTGGTGTTCATGTTTTGATTATACTGCTGTTAAAAATCACTTGTTAGAATTGTTTAACGCTAACACCTGGAACGTATAGGAAAAGGTTTCGTGAGCATAGACAGAAGGCAGATGGAAGTGTGTGTGAATATGTAGCTGAACTTAATACTTAATTCCATAGGTGGGTGAGTGGATGTCAGGTCACCACTTTTGAAGGGCTGGAAGACCTTTTGGTGAGGGAACAAGCCCTTAGCACTTTGTCTGAGGACATGAGGATCTGGTTAGCTGATAGACAATGTGCTACTTCAGTTGAGTTGGGGAAGAAGGGAGACCTATACCTGGCAAGCAGGGCAGCACTGCACAGGAAAGGGACCCCCAGTGCTGCTCATGGATCTAAAGGAACCCAGGGTGGGCAGCACAGACTGCCCCAACAGATTCTGCCAGTAGCAGGGGAAGCCAGTAGTCCAGGTACATGTCCAGGAACTAGTGTTAAATATTTTGAATGCAACCATTGGGCCATGTGGCATGCAGGTGTCCATCAGTGCAAGGTGGGGAACAAAAGGTGAGGGAGCCAGTAAGTGGGAAAGACAAAATGCCAGTAGTTGGTTGTCTTGAGACAACAAGGGTACCAAACATCCATCCTGCAGATGTCCTGATAGGGAAGGATTTGGATGAGGCAGTACCATGTACTTATGCAGTTACACGCAGTCAGGCTAGGAGACAAGCAGGTAAGTCTGGTTGCCTGCGGGAGACCCAGACAGACTGCATACTTGCAGCCAGGATGGGAGAGGTGGTTACTTCTGGGAGGGAGCTACCCTGTAGCAGTGAGACTGAAGGTGAACCAAAGCTGCTTGTGGTTACTGTTGGTCCCTTGGACAGAGTGACTGCAAAGGTAGAGGTGAGTAAGAGTACCCAGGCTGTCAGTGAGGCACCACTGCCAGAAGATCCCAGACTTCCTTTGGAAGGGGAGCTGGGAAGGGTTACAAGGAGAGAGTTGAGACAGGCTCAGCTCTCTGAACCTACATTACAAGGCCTGAGGCAGGTAGCTATGGAGGCACCTGATTCTCAAGGAAAGGGGGAACCTGTATACTGGGACAAAGGGTTACTATACAGAGAATGGACCCCTGAGGGAGGGCTAGAAGGTGAGATAGTACAGCAGTTGGTAGTGCCTAGAGCCTACCATCTGGTGCTTCTAGCCATAGCCCACAATATCCCCAGGTCATATGGGCATAAAACTTACAAAGAGGCATATTATGTAGAACTTCTATTGGCCTGGAATTTCCAGAGATGTAACAGGGTACTGCAGAACCTGTGAGCAGTGCCAAAAGGTAGGCAAGGCAAGAGACAAGGTGAGAGCTCCTTTGATGCCTTTGTCTGTGGAAACAGCTGTGGCTGTTTTTGTAGAGATAATTTAAGCTCTTTAAAGTACTTGTATGCCTTTGGTAAAATTGTACAAAGCCACTCCAATAGCTTTAGCCCTTGGCTATACTACCAACTGGATAATAATATTGCATAGTAATAATTGGACACCCTTTTAAGGGCCTTTGAGTAGCTGATAAATATTAGTGGGTGTTGGCGGCTGATACTACCGTATAGTCTGGGGAAAAGGGGCACAGCTGGAGAACCTGTGCCAGTCTTTCCCAGGAGTGTCTGTGTGGTTGTATAAACTCTTTTCAAAGTGTGTGTGTGTGTGTGTGTGTGTGTGTGTGTGTGTGTGTGTGTGTGTGTGTGTGTGTATCAGCTACCTAGGCAGGGACATGAAGCACTGGTTGGACAGAGAATGTGCTGGAGGCTTTAGCTTGCCCACTAGGCTGAGATCTGGACCCTATAGCTGTGCAAGGGGAAGTCTTACTGGGGACCTGGAGAGCTAGGGAGTGACCAGCCCTGGACTGACTGTGATCTCTGTGTGCTCTTAAGGGAAATTGCACTTTACTGTGTCTATTTGTTATCCTTTCCTCCTATATGAGACGCCCCTTACTGGTGTTAGTGGTGAGGATTGGGGCTCCTTGATTGCTGGGCCAGGGCACGGGCATCACACATACAGTTAAAGAATAAAAGCTTATTAGATTAAATATATAGCAAAACCTAAGCCTCATAAATCAAAGTGAATATTAAAAGGTCAACCGATGTACTGAAAAATACCATCAGGAAAACAAATGCTTCTCATGAACTTAGACTGCCATCACAAGCCAAAGATAATTAACAATCCTTCTTTACTTAAATCAAGCAGGTATGAAATAACACCTAATATTACTCTGAAGTTATTCATAACCGCACTACCCACTTTGTTCTAGTGGCTATCACAAATATATTAGCATGTAAAGTCAGTGCAAATTTCACCAAGAGACATGGATACAAAACCTGTATATACCCAAAGATCTCAAACCCCATATCATCCCAAAAGCACACTTGTTAAAAGTACTATCCAAAACAAAAAATACTTCCTCTGTGGGACCTGAAAACATACCAGGATTTCTGCTGAACAGGACTAAACATGTGTTGGTGGAACTGCTCCTACAGCTTTGTAACCTGAGCTTATCTACCTGCTTTGTCTCTGAAGTTTGGTGCTTAACAACTTCACAGGTGTGACCCACCATGGAGCCAGGGAATTACAGACCCATTGGCCTGATAAGCCCCATTTGCAAGGCTATGAAATGGGTCAGAACAGATCTGATAAAACAATATTAAAACTCATATTAGAATTGAACCACAGCAGTTTGTGTTTATTAAGGGTAGATCCTGTCTAAGGAGTCAGGTGAATTTATTTGATAGAGAGTAATGCAAGTCATGGACAGTGACATTTGGTATCATACCACATGCCAACATTGTCAACATTCTAAATGCACTCCAAATTGATCCCTCTGTGGCTATATGGATAAGTTAATTGGCTGAGAGACAAATCTATACTGTGAGGTTGGCAGGCTCATCTTCAGATTGCATGAAGGTAAACAGTGAGTACCACAGGGAATCATCTTGGGACCTCTGCATATAGTCCTCAGATCTCCAAATCAAAAAACAGAACTCTGATTAACTAGATTTACAGATGATTATAAACAGGGTGTTATACTTAAATCTGATTTTCAGAAACTGCAAAGTGAACTCACACATGTTAATAGTTGTTGCTATAAAAGTGGGCTAAAACTAAATGCTAAAAAAATACAACATTGTTGTAACTGGTAAACAAACCCTCCACCAAACTTATAGTACAGAAAACACCCCACTCCAAAATAAAGATGTTGTAAGAGACCCTGGAATAGATAACTCCCTCTTCTTTGATTGCCAGTGGTCAAGAAATCCTTTTATCTGGCATAGCTGATCACAAAGGTTATATCTTCTAGATCTAAAAAAGAAAGTGGGGGGTTGTCATAATAGTTGAGGTGTTTACCTCTCAATTGCAAGGTACAGAGTGGGATTATAACCTCTGGTTATTTAGTAGGCTTGTAATAGTCTGTAGACTGATAGCCTAATATGAACCTATGAACAATGAAATCCTTACCCTATTTGGGATGTATCTTACTAAACATATCAAAGCTGAAGAGACCTCAAAGATTGCTGACAAAAAAAATTTGTGGATCTTGTGAGGCTGCCAGCCCAGCTAACTGGAATTTTGTAAATAATTCTATGACATTTGTGAATAATAATATGATTTGTATGCTTGTCTTACAAATGAAAGAGAAGTATATGTTATGTAGATATTAAACTACTGGTGCAGAAGTGTGTGTTGATCTGTATGTTACGTACTGAGCTTCAAGAATGTAACCACAGTGTACCCTACTGGAAAATAACATAAATGCATATAAACTATCATTGGAACATACAGAGTTAACTTGCAAGAAAATAAGTTGAAAAGTAAAGTGTTTTATGACTGTGTTTCAGTGCAGCAAGCATACACAATGTCTAAAGCTAGAGGTTTTCCTATTGTCTTGAAAGACAAATAATTACTAGGTTTAAAATGTAAAGTATTTTTATTGCTCTATGACTTACTAACAGCTGTACATCTAAGAGATAAGTATTTTTGACACAGAGGTGGTAAATTCTATGTATCTGTTTAGCCTGGAAACTGGAGGCAGGTGAAAATGAGTGATTTCATATAAAGCTGACCCAGTAGCAATGTTTTGATATTAATTTGGGAACTCTTTCAGAGACTGTGCATTTTGCATTTGTCTCTGGACCTGGAAGCATAATCTCATCAGCACTTACCTTGCTAATAGTAAGTAATCAGGGTACAGTAATATCTCCTAGATATAGTCAAGAATATAATAAAGATTAGTTTAGATGTTTATTTGAGACTGTCCTGCAATGTTGATTTAAAATATTTCATGTGATTCTAAACTCTGTAGTCACTATGTTGAGTTATTGAGTATTGTCTTGTTCTTTTACTATTTATTATTAAATATATTTAAACATTTTAATTGTGGCTGGTTTATTTAGAGATATTTAAGCTCTTAGAGTACTTGCATATGTATTTGGTGATACTGTATAGGTCCTCCAATAACCTTAAAAGTCTTGGTCAAACTTACCATTTGGATAATAGTAACATTACACAGTAGGATTGTTCACCCTTTGGGAAGGGCCTTATAGTAGCTGATAAAGAGCTTGCTGGTGGCAGAGATAACTACCTTTTAGTCTGGGCAGAATGGGGCATAGTAAACCCATGCCAGCCTTTCCCAGGAGTGTGTGTGTGTTTGTATATAAATCAAATCTTAAGGTGTGTGTGTGTGTCAGCTACTTGGGCATGGAGACAAAGCACTGGTTGGACATTCAGGGTGTTAGAAGTTTTGGCTTGACCACTTGGCTGTGATCTTAACCCAATAGCTGTGCCAATGGGGAGTCTTATTCGGGATCTGGAGAGAGAGGGAGAAACAAGTCCCAGAGTGACTGTGATCTCTGTGTGATCTTATGGGAAATTGTACTTTACTGTGTGTGTACTTGTCATCCTCCCAATGTGTACGTAGGTTCATAGGTTCATAGGTAGGTACTAGGCTATCTGCCCAAAGGCATTTATAAGCCTAGCAGGAATGTGTTGACTTTTGCCACCCCCTTAGATTAGTTCCCTGTGCATCTGTCCAGCAGAGCCATTGAAGTGATCCTGGGGTAAACTTTCTGTTTCCCATCCACTCATTAAGGTTTCTCTTGAAGAGGGTTAGTGAGGAGCTCTGCCTCATGTAGATTGGAATCTTATTCTAGAGCATGGAAAGTCTCTGGGACAGGAATCTATCCCTCCAGCATGTCCTATTTATTGTTGTGGTGAGGTTTAGATCACTGGAGTGTGTGGCTAGAGGGGATATGGTTTTCTTTAGGTGGAGCATGTCCATCAATTCTGGGTTGGACATGGCCGTGTATGTCAGGTAGAGATCACCTCTGAGTAGGCAGTATGCAACCGAGTACAGCTGTTGTTTCTTCAGTCGAGCTGCATAGGGCATCTGCTTGAGGCCAGTGATCCTCTTGGTAAGGTACTTCAGTGGTCTTTCCAGTTGTTGCAGGTGTCTTGTAAGGTACATCCCAAATGGGGTATTGTACTCTGTGATGGGTCTGATGAGTGATGCGTAGAGGGGCCCAATGACCTCTTTCGATCTGGATGCAAACCCATTTGTGGTTAGGTGGGCCACACAGAAGGATTTTCTAACCACTTTGGCAATGAGATTATCAAAGGAGAGATTACTATCTACTTGGGTCCCCAGATCCCTTATTACATCTTCTGTATTTAGGGGGCTACCACCTATGTGGTAGTTTGTGGGTACTTTGTTTTTTCCAAAGGGGATGACTATGCACATTTTGGCATTTAGCTTGAGGCCATGGGTTTGACACCAGGTATCTGTCTTGGTGAGACCCTTTTGGAGGATGTCTGTGTCAGCTGGAGAGTTAATTATAGCCCCTAGTTTGCAGTCGTCTGCGAACTTGGTCAGCCATAGTCCTCCTGTGCTTGCCTGTACCTCTGAGAAGTATATGCCAAATAGGAGGGGTCCTAGGACTGAACCCTGGGAATGCCACTTGTAACCAGTTTAGAGTCAGACCTAGCTCCCCCAACTCTTACCATGTGGATTCTGTCCATGAGCCAGTTGGCAACCCATCTTGTGACGTAGGGGTTTATGTTCAGGCTGGTGAGCTTGTCTATAATACCTGAGTGGGGAATGGTGTCGAAGGCCTTTGCGAGATCTAGGTAAGCTGTGTGGATCACCTTTCCATCATCTATAGCCTTGGTAACTGTGTCAAAGATGTCCACAAGGTTTAGGAGGCATGCTCTGCCCTTAACAAAGCGGAACTGGGTAGGGTCCAGTGTTTGGAGGTTTCCAATGTCTCAGTTAATGAGATCTATGATGATGCACTCCATAGCTTTGCAGAACAAGCTAGTCAGGCTTATAGGACGATAGTTCCCAGGGTCTGTTGTGGCTCCACCTTTGTGGAGTGGAATAACTGCTGCTGTGCACCATTCTGTGGGCATGTAGCCTGTGGAGAGGCTGAGTTTAAACAGTGTGTTTAGGTGAGGGGTTAGTTCATCTTTGAGCTCATGTAGGATGCAGTCTGGTCCCATTAATGCTGTGTTTTTGGCTTTGGAGAGGGCTGTTTTAACCTTAGTGTCTGTGATTTCAGGGGCACTACATTCTTCTGGTATAGTTATGGGCCCTTTTGGGGGTGAGGGGGGGGTGAAGTTTGCACTGAACCCATCTGCCAGGATGTTGGTTATATCGGTCAGTTCAGTGTATTTTGTGCCATTCTGCACTAACTCCGAGCAGATCTGAGAATTGCCCCTTAGATTCTTGACATAGCTAAAGAATGCCTTGTGGTTATCTTTGGAGTCCATGGCAATTTTTCTTTCGAAGTTAGCCTTGGATGATTTTATAAGGGAACATAGTTTCTTGCTGATACTGATCAGGGATGTCTTCCCTTCTTGGGATTTTACTCTTTTCTGTACTAGTTTCCTTCTTCTATTGTATAGCTTGTTTATGGCAGGGGTCCACCAGACTGGTTTCCTTTTCTTGGAGGAGTGAGTCATGGTTTTGTTTGGGATAGCATGATCCCTGCATTCTTGTAGGTGCCCGTAGAGTGCATTAATAAAGGATTTTTCAGCTTTAACAGCATTATCCTTTAGCATGGGGGCTTTGAAACCTCCCACATTGGTCTTAAATAAAGTGAAGTTTGCTTTTGAAAAGTTTTTCATGGTGGTTTCTTTGACTGGGGGTGGTGTCGGAATGTGGATATCCAGAGTGATTAGTTTATGGTCAGATCTAGCCAGCTAGGGGTTGACCTCTGGTGTGGAAAACTGGTTGTCCATGTTGGTGATGACCAGGTCCAATATGTTGTCACCTCTGGTGGGGGGGGGTTGACCAGTTGATCCAGGGCATTTTAGTTTATAAATTCTAGGAAATGTTGGGCAAGGGAGTTTGTACTTGAGTAGTTCACCCAGTTAATGTTTGGGTAATTGAAATCACCCAATATCAGGATGTTTGGTAGGACCTTTATGTTTCCCAGTGTTTCCAGGAATGCGGAGTGGGGGTCTTGGGACATGGTGGGTGATCTGTAGCAAGCAATAATTTGAATAGCAGTTTTGCCCATTGTTAGTTGCACGTGGATGATCTCTGAAGCATCGAGCTGTGCCACCAACCTGGGGGTGTGGGTATCCTTGATGAATATGGATATTCCCCTGCTTTTTGTATTTCGGTCCAGGTTTTGTGGCCGAAATGCATGGTATGAGTTGCAGCCTGGTAGTGCCGGGGTGCTCTCTGGATCCTTAAACCAGGTTTCTGTTACTGCATATATATCGATTTTTTCCATACTGAGGAGTGCCTCGAGTGCGTGAATTTTGAGGTTTAGACTTCTGGCATTGAGTAGCATTACCCTCAGTTTTTTGTTACTTGTGCTATTTATGGTGGTGGGTTTTTCTTTTGAGCCTTGTGTAAAAAAGGCACTATGGGGGTGGCAAGAGCCTTGGCCAGTATTCAAAAGCTTAAGGGTGACAGGTGCAAGCCATCTCCAGCGAAGCAGAGTGGCTTGTCGAGCATGTCATCCCAGGCTGACAGACACTGGATCCCCTTTGAATGACACCAGAAGCTTAGCCAATTGTTGAAATTGATAATTTTTTTCTCTGTACCATGGTATCATTCTTGGTGAGGGCAGGATGCTACTCAGGGTCAGGGTCATACCGGCCTGGGCAAAGTGATCAGAGAGCTCCTCCATGTCTCTTTTCATGTAGTCCAGGGAGGTACGGCTCAGGTCATTCACACCAACATGGACAATGACAGAGTCATATTTGTACTTGTTCTAGAGTGCCCTGAGTACTTGTGTTATGTGGCAGATCCTGGCACACGACAGGCAGCTAACAGTAACCTTCTTCTTGTTCAGCCTAGTGAGTGGGACATCAGTGTGCCTGACTATAGAGTCATCTGTTACCAGTGTGTTGGGTATGTTATTTTGCCTTAAGGGCTGTGATTGTGTGGCACACTGGTTTTGTGAAGTATGTGTTTCATGGTTTGTGTTGGGGGGTGAAGGTTGCTTGGATGTCTGTTTTGGAGGTCTCTGTTGCTTTTGCAGATTTTTATTTAGAGCCTCCGAGTATGTTTTTATGTATTTATGTGTTTTTTGCCAGTGCTGGTTTGATAGGTCTATGTGAGACTGGTGGTGTAATGCAACTAATTCTCTTCTCCTCTTGACTGCCTGGTCCAGTCTTGGGTTGAGAGAGCTTAGCCTCCAGTTTGGCTGTATAATTGCATCTCTCGCATGTATTAGTGTTTGGTGGAAGGAGGAGAGGGTTGTCTGTGTACATGGGCAATTGTAACATTGCCTCAAAATGCCCAGATTCACTAGTTGGACCAGAGAGTACACCTGAAACTGCCCTTTGGACATGCCTGGATAGGTACAGTGAACAGCTTTACTGATTTGCTGGTAAAGTCGAATAGAGACCCTTGTCTTCTCTACAGTATAGGGGGGGGGTCTAGTGCTAAGGTTTATTAGTGCTTGCTATGAGTTTTGAGCAAGTGCTGGTATGAGAAGTGAATGGTTTGAGTGCTTAAGTTAAAAGTTTGTCTAGTTCCAAAAAAAACTGAAGAGTAGACTTTGTGGAGCCGGGAATAGTTATACCCTAGCTAACTGGCGCTGCTCGGTGCACAAAACAGTGCAAATGCAGGTTTTATAGCAGGGAAATGAAAGAGATGGAAATTAGCCCAAAATGGCCAATAAACTACTAATTTCTGGGCTGAAACCACTCTTCTAGGGACAGGTAGGCTGCTCAAAGCTCCTTCACTCACAGTGAACAGAGAAACTTCCTTCTATCCAAGTAAGGTATGGGCAAACACAGAAACTTGTAACACAGCCCTGAATTCAGCATTAACCTGAAAACTGGACTATACTAGCTTAGAAAGGCAGGAAAATAAGTATATTTTTTTCAGAAAATAAAGCAGATACAATCAAAAAAAACACTTTGAATGCACAGACATGGCTATCACACTTGAGTGTGTAGCCTACAACAGTTAAACAGGTAAGTTAAACACAAAAACAACTTTGTTAAAGTGCAGGCAGTAAAATAAGTACAATATGTAGCTGAAACAAGCTTTTTAAATCACAGAAACTCTAGAAAATTGGCGTTTTAGGTGGAATTAGCTAAAGGCAGCAAGAAAATGCAGAAAAATTATATTTAATTACTCTAAAGGCTCTCTTTTGTGTCTCTGCTGCTGTAGAACATCCCTCACTGGTGCTAGTAGTGATAATTGAGTATCCTTAATTACTGGGCCAGTGCAGGGGCATCACAGACCTAAAGGACTTGAGCTACCAGACAGGCTGGAGGCTTGTCCCTGTAGTAAATGTCTTATAGACTTCTGGGAAATCTGTGCATTCCACGCAATTAGGGTTCTGGCAGTCCAAAACCTCTTATTTTTCCATAAATCAAACAGTCAGACAAACACTAGAACTACAGATCTGAACCTGCTTCAGCAAATAAATCACAGTGGAGATAAATATGTCATGCAACAACCACTCCTTCCCTGGAACAAACTTCCCTTCCAGATGAAGCAGTGTGACATGTTATCTTTCCTTAAGAAGGAATTAGACAACTGGAAGTTTATTCATAAATCCCCCACTCTCCGATATGACTGGCCTATTGCTCCTTGAAAAAGGAGGCGAGTATTGACTGTTGGTCCTCGTAAAGCATAAAGGGCCACATGAGCACCCATGTACATTCTTTAAATCTATGAAGAGGTATCTAGACACTGGTGAGGGTCTTTAAATTTTCATAGATGTCCCTGTGATAACAGTAGTCTTTCAGCAAACCAGATAACTTCTAGTGTCCGCAAAAGTCCTGCATGTAAAAGCAAGAGTTTAAGGGTGGAAGGGTATGATTAAACAGTTGTTTCATTTGTTTAGAATTCTTCAAATGTTCATGCCTTTCTTATATATTACATTATTCTGATCTGTATTTGAGGCCCCTTTAAATACCCCAGCATTCCTTCTTGTCGCCATTCATTCCTTTCCCCTTAGCCTTTTTGTCTGTTATTAACAGGTACATTCATCATTGTCATCTCTGCACCTTATTAGCACCTCTCAGCCACTCATATTAGTCAAAAATCTCATGTTTTCCTCTCAGGTTGTACATATCACAGCGCATGCTCATTTTTTTAATCACTAGATGCACTTTATCCAGTACTACAAAGGAATTTTTTATACTGCATTCCTTAACACGCTTCATTAATTTCACAACAGCAAATGAAAAATGGCAAAGCTGTGAGTCAGTTTATAATCTTCCACCTTCCTTGTGGCGGTCTTTTTAAGCTGATTACAACATAAACCACAACCACCACTGCTACCATCTGCTAAAGCTGAACTCTGTTTAAATAATTTTCTCACTGAAACAAGAGATGTATGCAAGTCTACATTTGACCTTCTTGACTTGAGACACTAAGAATGTTCATTTTTAGGAAACTCAAGTTAAAAAAGCAAGGCCTTAGAACAGTAGGGACATTTATTAACTGGCATCTGGGAGTGAAGGTAGAACAGACACAGAACATTTACTTTAAGGATTACATAGAAGAGCATTAAAGAATTATTTAAAAAAAAACTTCTGATTTCAGCTTTTTGTGAGTGAAATGATCATGTGTGTGTTTGTTCATTTGTTCAGCTGCAGAAAGACACTGGAATGCAGACATGATGCAATATCTTTTATTGGACAAGCTTTGTTTAGCTACTTGATGCAGAACAAATTATGTTTACACACTTGTGCATAGTATAAGCCTTGCATGGACTTTTCTACTTTAAGTATCTGAATATCTTGTAATTTTTTTTTTAAATTCTGATTTATTTATGCCTTTTCAAAGAGATGTTTCTTGCTGATTTTACACCACTTATTTCCCGCATACACACACACACACACACACACACACACACACAAACACGCACAAACATGCACACACACACAAACACAGTCTTTCCACATAACCAGCTATTTTCCCATCTGTTTGATTATTTATTTTCATCTAGGTAAGCAAATTAGTCCATTTAGCTTTATTCAAGCATGGCCATCAATAAATATTGAGGTGAAAAATTAATCTGCATTTCTGCCACATATATAGTAATTTCAAATATTCTCTCCCTTAAAGATAATGACCCACTGGGTTTTCTTCCAGCATCATGTATCTGAAGAAATTAGTTTGTTTATCGTATACTTCTCAGACTGTCTCTTACACTATTTTTCCTTGATCAGATGAGCATTGGTGATTTTCCTTTGCAGTTCCACAGAAAATCTTTTCTTTCTAACCTTTTCCCATTTGTCATTTTCCTATTTATTTTTTCTGTGTTTTTCTCATTTTCTCAGTGTTTAGCTAGCTCAATTGTTTCTTCTTCCTTTTTACCTTGCTACAGGACTTTCATATCTTCCTTGTTGACATGGTTCAAGAAATTATCTTGGAATCAAAGCTGTTTAATTTCCTAGATGCCAGTCACAAAACCATCAAAAACACTATTTCCCAAAGGTAAAAAATATATATTCCTGCACTCTTTCTCCATTTAATATAAATGACTATATGACTGCAGTAACTTGTAGAAATAAAAACATTTTCATTTTGGCAGAGCTGTTGGATCAGAAGGTCTGTTTCCAGTAAAACAACTCTTCTATCAGTTGTAGCTATTCCTGATTGGAAAGGAATGAACTATACAACCCGACTGATGAAACTGTGGTACTATTTTATCCTTGATGTTTCCCACGGCTTTTCTATTTTATTTCTTAGCATTCCTGCATACACACTCTGCCTCCCAGTGGACTGAAGATCACCTTCCTATTGTTCCAGAACTCTTCACCTTGTTGACCACCACAGCATTGTTCTGCGGTCCATGGAATACACTGCTGTATGATAAGTGCTGCCACATGGCGCTTAACTGCCTCCTTCCACCACTGCAACAAACAGGATTTCTACCTCTCAAGGACTTTTTAAATTAATCAAAAATTCAGGATCTATTTCAGGAAATCAAGTTTTGGTCAGTGCTTGTCAAATATTCTCATGTTTTTGAAGTACAGTTTACCATACTATATATGGTTATATCTAGAGTTTAATTTTCAGTCAATATCTTTTATTTAACTAGATGACTTCGGAAAGGTGAAAAGCTGTGGTAAATAAATGCCACGAATCAATGAAACTGAATCCAGTTTATTTTGTATCCTCATTTGAAGTACTAAAAGCTACAAAATGTCTAAGATTACACACACACACACACACACACACACACACGTATGTAGGTATATGTGCATTGCCTATTCTTGCATAATACTGTGAGTATAAGCAAGACTTGAACTCAGAAAAAAATAAGGCACACATTACAGAATTAGTAAGCAAATGTTTCTTATTTTTCTTCTTACTTTACTCACCATTGTAGCTCAGCTCTCTCAGTGGAAGGGAAGGAATTAATGCATGGCTGGGGCACTCTTCCCATGTTAGACTCTCAGTAGAGACTGACAATCACACAAGAATATTAACTCTAGGAGGTAGGTCCTTTGCAGGGGTTCCATCACATGTAGAAACAAATGATACACCTCTCCTAAGGCCTATCACGTGCCATACCCTGAGCATGTTATTGGCAGTCACAGCTGGGATAGTTAAGGCTTTAGAAGAAAGCACCCAAGTCATAGCAGTATGTATGAGAAAATCACTTACAGTACTCAACCCTCACCACAGCAGGAACAAATGGGGTGTAAGGACTGGGGAAAAAGCCAACTAGGCGTGCAGCGGAGAGGCATGATGGCTGCTGGACAGGAAAACAATCCTGTAAAGCAACTTGCAACTTCCAAATATGCGCTATGTTTATGCATTTATATAACTAATGCATTAAGTAGTGCAATTATATTAATAAATACACAAATCATCACTAGCATAACTAGTAACTGTAAAAGAGAACCTGTAAGCATTTTCTTATTAAAATGGGTGGGTTAAGGATTTGGAAAAATGCCGTAGCTTTGTTAGATTTAGGTTTCTTTTAAAGGTGGCAATCCTTGTAACCAAACTTATCAGTATGAAGTTAGGGCTGTTTCTCTTCCTCACAGGGTCCCTCACCTTTTCAGACACCTTTCACTCAAGGTTCTGACAAGTACCTCTGAAAAAGAAGTAGTTCACATTTACTTATTAAATTGGGGTGAGTCCAAGGGTCACTGGGAATTGCCATAGAATTTATCAGCTAGGAAATATGGCAAAGCTTGTGTTATTCTGGTACAAGTTGTGTTAACAAATGAAAGGAAGTGTTAAATTAACCATGGAGGCCAGGAGAAAATTTACTGTAGGAGGTTTGATAGTGAATGTGGATTAATATTGCTAACTTCTCGTGAGAAGTAACAGTTCATAGAAGTTATTAAGGAATGCAAGAGACACTAGTTGAAACATATGCTGACTTTCAAAGCAGTGCTGAAACCTTTGTCAACAGAAGATGTGTTGGCTTCTTTACTGTTGAGGAAGTGATGTTATTGACAAAGGATATGCCAGTTTCTTTATCTGATGAAGTAATTCAGATGGATTCTAAAGGAATTACGCATCTAGGTGACTCTAAAAGTTTGATAGAAGGTGAAGAGGAATAAAAGGAACAGCAGAAGACAAATGGAGAAGGATGTTGCTTTTCTGTAATGCATCAGGAGAAAATAATGTGAAAGGTTTAATGTCTCTGGATGACTGAAATATTATATGTTTAAAGTATGTCCTAGAGGACTGATCACTATGAAAAAAGATACACTAGTCTAAGATGTAATCTGAAAATGTTCATACAGAAGCAAGAACTGGGCTTCACATTAGAATTATTGTAACGGAAGTGAGAAGCAATTAATAGGACCCTGATTCATTTTTGGTCTCATTTTAATTGTTGTGACTATCTTAGGATACCCTACAAATGCAACAAAACTGAAACACTTAAGTGAATATATTATGGAAGAATACTTCAGTGTCACTGAAAATCATAGAATGGCTGCAAGTGGTGATTTCCCAAATTTTTCTGGTTGAGATGGTAAAGATAGCCAAACCATTACAAGAGCAGAAAAATGTGACACCTTGTATGTTTTACATTTTAGTTTTATTGTTATTATAAGATTTAGTACAACCCTCACATTAGGAAAGCGTTAATTTGCTAAATATGCAAATAAAGTACTGAACTCAAATTTTAAAAGCCTTAACTTCTATTATACCATGACCCCCCCCCAAAACGTGCACGCTGATTGGCCAGCGTGCCCGTTGTAAATCGAGTTATACTAATGGAAAAAGGTCCAGTTGCCCGGACCTTTTTCCATTAGTATAACTCGTTTTTTTAAAACACTGTCTCGCTATGTTAAATGGGTTTAACATAGCGAGACAGCTTTAAAATAAGCAACAGAGATCTCCGTTGCTTATTTTAAAGCTGTCTCGCTATGGTATACCCATTTAACATAGCGAGACATGTTTAAAAAGCAACGGAGAAAGCAAGATCTCCGTTGCTTTTTTTTTGTGTTTCGCTATGTTAAATGAGTTTAACATAGCGAGACAGTTTTAAAATAAGCAACGGACATCTTGCTTTCTCTGTTGCTTTTGCCCACAGCTCTGATGTACTGCGCAGGCACGCAGTACATCAGAACTGCCGCGGATGCCAGACATCTGCGGAAGGGCAGTAAACAGGCATTATACTATGCCATTATTTAAGAAAAGTAATAGTTTCTTTTCTTAAATAATGTCATGGTATAATAGCAATAACCCACTTCTGGGTGTGGGTAATGCTAAATGTACCCATGGTTGGCTTTGTTTGGTCCCTCGGGCTTCGCCCTCGGGACCAAACCACGCCAACCGTGGGTAAATTTAGCATTACCCACACCCAGGCGTGGGTTATTGCTATAATAACTAGTTATCCAACATTGTTTTAAATAGAATGTTTAAAACTGTTATGCAATGGAATGTTAAATACTGAGACATTATTATTCTAATGCTGATTGGCATATTTCCACATTACTATAATGTTAAAGGTACAATGTTACTTAATTCTAGAGTCACATGTTTACCTCAACAGTGTAGGCGGAAAATTACTGGGACGTGAATGTGGCAAATATGCATTCAATATTAGTACTACTATGGTTGATAGAGGCATGGAAAAGGATGCATTTTATGACAAAAGCATTATTAAGAGGAGGAAACAAGGGAGTCCAGATGCAGTTTCAAAGTGTTAAGCATCACATTTGACAAGTGTGGATACAATTATTGGGAAAGTCTAAACAAGAGCATGTAGAGTCTGGTGGGTTTAGTACGAGAAAACAGAGTATAAGTTTTTGGAGGATGTTGATGGAACAACGTTATGTTACTGAATTGATGAAAGAAGGATAGTTGATGCCAGCAGTGATAAGTTTGCTTTAATGCTCAAAGGCAGAAAGGAAGACAACATGAAAGCTAATGATTTATCTTGATGCAAATAGACGTATAAATAGAGTAACAAAACTGCATCTGACTTGGTTCTAGTATCATTTTGTTGACAGGTAGACACTTTGAAATGTATGACAGTGTTTACAAATAGTAGGGGCAGGGTAGTGTTAATTTGCATGTGAAGAAATGATCTGACACTAAAAGATGAGTGGAGGGATAATGATAGGCCCAGTGCTGACCTCAGTATGTTAATGACATTAATTTGCAGTACTTATTGGGTCCAGGGATAGAATGTGTACATTTAGGAGTAGGATGATGCAGGAAATTTTGTATCAGGTAAAATTATTTAATAAAGAGATTGATGGGGAAACAGGACAATATTTAAAGCACTATACTGGTTGAGAGCCATAATTTAGGCATGCTTCTTCTACTCCACATTGAGGCCTTTGAGGATAGAAGCACCAGTCATAGGTAAACATCACAATATAGCAAACTTTGATGATAAGAACACAACTTGTAAATAGCACATTTTGCATGAATATATACTCACACACAGATTCACTTCAGAAGCTCGAAATACTGAAATCTCGACTTTCAGTATCTCAAGCCCAAGAAGTCGAATCCACAAAACAATGAAAACTAAAAATCGTGAAATTCAAAACCTTGAATACTGGAGGTTTTGAATTTTGTGGTTTTACCACACACACACACACACACACACACACACACACACACACACACACACACACACACACACACACTCTACTACATGTAAAAAGGGTTGCAAGCCCCCTGCACCCCCCACAGCCCTCCTACTTAAATATTCTCACTCTGAGGTCACACTACTTACAAAACACCACCACACAAGCTACTTTCTCTTCGCACACACACATCACCAGCAAGAAAACACACTGACACACACCACAGCCCCCAGCCAAGCCCCTTAACACACACACACACACACACACACACACACACACACACACACACACACACACACACACACGCTTACCTGAATACATGACCATAGCAGAACTTTAGAAGCGTGAAATTCAAAACCTCCAGTATTCAAGGTTTTGAATTTCACGCTTCTAAACTTTCACTATTATGTGGATTTGGCTTCTTGGGCTTGAAATACTGAAATTCGAGATTTCAGTATTTCGAGCCTCTGAACGGAACCCACTCACACACATACACTCACATATATGTATATATGTGTATGTATATGTATGTATATATATATATATATATATATATATATATATATATATATATATATATTTCTTTCTTTCTTTCGGCTTTTCCTGGTTAGGGGTCACCACAGCGGAACTCCGGTTTGCTAATGATTGGCAGTTGATTTTTATGTGCTGGCTATGGGTTCACTACTAAATCTCGAATTACGGAATCTCGAGACTCTGAATCCGAAGACCAGAATCTCGAGATTCCATAAATTTAAAAACAAAAAAATAACATTTTTGAAAGCATATACAGGGGGGCAAGCCCCCCCTGCACCCCCACCCCCTGCAACTTAAATATACCAACTACGAGATTGCACCATAGTGAAGTGAATGCAAAATAGTGCCATGCAGAGTGGAACAGACATTTTGCAGTTCATTCCACTGTAGTGCGATCTTGGAGTTGGTATATTTAAGTGCAGGAGGTGTTGGGGGGGGTGCAGGGGGGCTTGCCCCCTGCATACACCTGTCTAAATGTTTTTTTTTTTTTTTGTTTTGTTTTTAAATTAGATGTTATGGAATCTCGAGATTCTGGTCTTCGGGATTCAGAGTCTCGAGATTCCGTAATTCAAGATTTAGTAGTGAACCCATATGTGTGTGTGTGTGTGTGTGTGTGTGTGTGTGTGTGTGTGTGTGTGTGTGTGTGTGTGTGTCCTTCAGAATCCTGAAAGCTCACTTACCTGACTTTCAAAAGACTGAAACAGGAAACCAAAACTTCAGAAGACCAACTGCTCAGAGCACCAGCATTTCACTATGGGTAAGTAACCACTTGACCAGCATGTTGACCTTTGCCCCTTAACTCCACAGTAGTGCAATCTCGGAGTTGGAATATTTAGTTAGGGGGTAGGGAGCAAAGCCCACCACATAGGGGTGTGTGGGCAAGCCCCCCACATGGGTGAGTTTTCTTTGCTTCAGTTGTAGTTTGTTTGCCAGGTTGGCCAAGCGGTTACTTACCTGTAGTAAAATGTCAGTGTTCCTGAGTGGTCAGTCTTCTGGAGTTTTGGGTTTCTCATCTCGGTCTTTTGCAAGTCGGGTAAGTGAGCTTTCGAAGAAAACCCGTACACACACACACACACATATGTATATATATATATATATATATATATATATATACTATATATATATATATATATATATATATATATATATATATATATATATATACATTTATGTCTGTGTGTATGTGTGTGTGTGTGTGTGTGTATGTGTGTGTGTGTGTGTGTGTGTGTGTGTGTGTGTGTGTGTGTGTGTATGGGACACAGTAATGAGATATGGTATAAAATACAAATGCATGCAGATGTTTACAGGCTTATGCTGCTCTTGCTAAGGAGGATGTTTTCTAAAGGAGATGTATGTCAGACACAGTGCTGTACAGAGTACAGTACCAAAAGAAGAAGAAGAATGTGCACCAAGGTCATGATGGACTATAAAACTGTTGAAACAAGCTATTTAAATCAAGATTTGAAAAGAGGTATAAAAACTGAACAGGACCATGTCACAGATGATTTGTTATCTCATAGGGTTTCTTACTCTGCTTTGGTCCTGCTTTCACTAAAGATTCTTGACTTTCAGTAATTTCCTATCATCTCATTGAATGGGAGTACCACTCAGTCTATCATGGGAAATTAAAATCACTCTCACTATAATTTTCTCTCCCCTTTACCCACCTCCTAATCGGTATTCTTACACTATCATAAACTTTTATTCTTGCATTTGGTAGTCTCTGCACCACAGGTACAACCCAAAAAGCCTCTCCTTCGTGTTCCTCACTAAAAGGCAGTCTAGCAATATGTCCATCCTTCCTCATCTCCCTCATCATTCCTCCATTCCACAGCATATTTTGCACCATAACGATGTCCTGCCTTGTTCACTCCATCTGTGCCTCCCATAGAAGTTGGACTCAGGAGTCACCATATCTTACTTATTCATTCTATTCACAAGCTCGTTTCCCCTGCTATTTCTCTGCCGCCTTCATTAAGCACAGCACGCCAATGAATACTTTTGGAAATATTTTTCATATCATCCTAGAGCACCTTCTCATCATCATTTTTATACTTACTTTGTTTCTAGAAAAGGTCCAAAATTTGAAAAAGCAGCTATTCATAATCCATTGTAAATGGTTTCTAGCTCACTTGCTGCCACTAAAATAGACATTTTGGAAGTTTAAAGTTAAGAAACTATTATAAGTATTATAGGCAATAGGTTATTGTCACTGTTGAAGTGAAACCCCAACCCCATGTGCAAAAACTGGAAAACGGGGTTGTGAATGAATGGATGGATGGATGGATGGATGGATGGATGGAGGCTTAAGATAGCATATATGAATTTTACTATATGTCTACTGGTACAGCTGACCAAATACAGCCAGTTTCAATAAAAGTCTAATTCCTTGTCAGAAATGATACTGCTCAGAGTTTCCATTAAAGTATTACTTGCAGGGATATGGTCATCCAGTACTGATACTTTAAATAAGAAGGTCAAAAATCATATTTGAAAAATCACAGAATTACTACATTTGTACCACTGGTCTTGGAGACGACTAGCTATTTATTTGAAAACCCATCATTATATACCAATCAGTTTGCAAAGTTTAGCTTCAGCTAGTTTGTGCTACAGCAATTATGATTTTTGTAACCTTAAAACCTCTTCCTCATCCAGTGGAAGGATTACTTTATGTCAAACTATTGAAGAAAAATACAATGTATTATTTAAGATAATATGCTTAAGTACGTGAAAGACACAGTGAAGCAGTGGTCAGAGTTGCTGTATCACACAGTCTTGTCTCTGTTCCCATTGGGGAAGTCATCTGCGTTGAGTTGGTATGTTCTCCTTGCATCCACAATGGTTTTGCATGGACCTGCAGTTTCTTCCCCTAAATGAACGACTTACAGCAGGGTAAACTGGCAATACTTCAACTTGCCCTTAAGTGTGTGTGCAGAAAACTGTGTGTGGATTCTGTGAGGGTCTGCAAGTGTGCTTATTGCTTGTTGAGATACGCACTAGCTCTCTCACAACCCTCTGTAAAATAAAGTGGGGAATGAGCATGAATGAATGAAGGAATTAATTAAGTCATTAATTAATGAGGGACTTACTATAATGTGTGGCCCATAAATGTTACTGCTGGGCAGAAAAAATAAAGCATTCATCCTTCAAATTGTGCCTTTCAGATCCCATGACTATGCAACAAGATTAAATGTACTCTCTTATGCCTTATTTTCTTCTTATTAATATTTGTACTGAAATATAAATAAATTCTAGTTAGAAAACAAATCATTTAGGTGTGTGAGTGTTTCTTTGTGTATACACATGTGTATGTATTACAGGTATAACTTGAGGACAGGACAGGGGATTTCTACACAGATAATTTAAGGCACTAGATCATAACACTCACCTAAGGAATTGAGCAATAGGAGAGATGTAGTTGAGAAAAAAATGAGTCCTTTATAGGAAAGCTGTTTAATGCAGTAAAGAGATCTATAGTACAAATATGCTATACATAGAATGAAGACAGTACCCTACATATGTTTCAATGACAAATAAGAAATACTTGGCTCACTAATTTGCCCTTTTTCTCTACATTGTGGCTTATCCAATGCTTTTTCATTTTGCCACTCAGTATAACAAATGAGGTATCTGTTATATATTAATGGAGTCTATCTCAATTTCTAATGTTGACAGTGTCCATATAATAAATAAAATGGTAAAATTCTATTATATACTAACCTAGCAGAGGACAACACAAAAACATCAGAAAATGCCTTTTATCAGATACATGTACTTTACTGTTACAGCACTCCTAAAATATGAATTTTAAAGTTTGGAAAATGAGTGTTGTGTATATACCACAGTCCTAACTTATATTGCTTCTTCAGTAGATCCATATTTTTGTGTTTACTTGTGAACATGCAAAGGCACAGCACCTTATTTCAGTGGAGCTTGAAACTTCTTTCATATACAAATAGATAAAACACTGTAGATATTCTATCAGATAAGCACTATTAATTTACAGCTGCACTAAATTACTGCAATACATTTAGAACCCAAAGTCCAAATACATTTCAAACATAGATATATGTCACTGAAATGCATAGCTGCCCTAAGCGGGTAGAGTGCAATAAAATGAAGATGAAGCCAAAGTTTCATTATATGTCCTAATTGTTGTCTGATAATAATAAAAGACAGTGAATGATCGTATGTGTGCTCTTACACTGACATCATTGGTGTGGAAAGGTCAAGAGAGGTCACATGACCATGTGCTTTATAATAAAGGAGGAAGCAAGGGTTGTTCCCTTCTTCCATTTTTAACCAGATTGATTGCCTTCATGTGTGTTTATTTTCCTCTGTAAATGTATGTTTAACCCAACTTTCTTGCCCTTAAGATGATACTGCCAACACTAATGTGTGTACATTTGTTTGAATTCAGTATTGCAAAGTTAGACGTTTTCTGGAATCAATAGAGAACAGTGTTACTTCCTTGTCATCAAAACGTGCTAAACAAATTGTCACAGTTCTAGTCAGAAAAGCACTAGTATAATAAAGACCTTCTTCCATAATGCTTTTTTCTTACTTCCTCTGTTACTATAAATTGCAATGCAAACTGTTACATTTCAGGCTGGGAACCCATTACTTTAACTGGGTGTTTTAGAACAGGGCATGCACCACTCAATAGCACTATGTTGAGAGCAATGCATGACACCTATGTGTTTTTTTAATTCAACAGTATGCTGTCTCTTATGTTGCTTTTCTTCCATGCTGACATGTAAAACAATAGATCACAGAAGGAAAAATGTTACAGTGCCATTTGTCACTATAAAGTGTAGTTCAAAATCAAAATGTTAGAACTCTTGTTCAGAACCTTCCCCATTAGGTACCTCAGAATAGCACTTGTCTGCACACAGTTGTGCTATCCTGCTAGCAAGAAATTGCTGTCTAAGAGCAGGATGGAATGGCCTCTTTATTGGAAGCACTCCTTCCTTGGCTTAAACAAGCAAATAAGACACCTTGTAAGGCATTTTAAAGCTAACTATTGATCCAAATTAGCCTCCTTCATTAAGGATAACCATAAGGCCTTCTTTAGTTATGTCAGAAACCATATAAGAAAAACTCAGATATGTGCAGAACTGGTTGTTAATAGCGCCACATATACTGAACCTGCAGAAATAGCCAACCTGCTAGCTGACAGGTTCAGGGAAAACTCGTGTCCTCCACCACATATCCCCCAAAGCATCCCTACCACCTGCCCTCCACCTAGTATCTCCAAGGATTAGGTCATAAATGCTGTCTCCAAAGCCAAAAACACAGCCTCTGTGGGACCTAATAATATCCCAGGCTGCATTCTAAGACTAACAGAGTAGCCAGGGTACTAAGGAGTGGAATATTTTTGTTAAGGAAACACTAAGGTCTATCAAGTTGGTTTAAGTGGTTACTGTGTTTAATGGCAAAGGTGGCATTACAATTAATAGCGGGACTAATAAGGGAGGAATAAAGTGGGACTACACCATCTCTCGAACTTGAAAAAATTCCACAAAGGTTAACTTATGTAAAGTAGAAAGATTTGTTAACCCACAAATGAGGCATATTGGTAAAAGGAAAGTTTTTTTTTATCAACATTGGTACCCATGACCCTAATGACTAGATCGTATTTAAGTAGAATGTTATTTATATGGTCTATGATGTTGATGTTAGATTTACCAAAGGAAATTATGCTGCAGCTCTTAGTGCTTAGATTAAGCCTATAATGAATATACTAATATTGATGTGGCCGAATAGTTGGAGAAAAATATGAGTAATCAAAATGGAATTTGATACCCAACCACAGATTACAATCATCAGTAAAACTGATTAGCCATGGTCCCTTGACATCAAGGTTTAATATGCCAAAGAGGATGAGGCACAGAACAAAGTCCTGGGGCTCACCATTGCTGACATTTTTCTGTCTTTAGCAAATATCCTTAACGACACACATTTTATCAGACAGCTAATTAGTTATCCAGTGAAATATGAATGAGTTAATGTTGAACTAAAGAATTTGTCAGTAATCCCCGTAGGAGGGATAATGTCAAAGGCCATGGCAAGTTCCAGGTCAATGGAGTGGACTGTGTGTTCTTTATTCACAGCCTCAGTAATCCATTCAAAGAAATCGATTAAGTCGAGCAGGCATGAATAACAACATGGAGAGTTGTATATCCTGTGATATAAGGTCACCAGAAGCATTGCTATTAGTTTAGCAACAATACATCCCATAGTCCTGTACTGTAGCTCCCAGCAGAAGGGCCACCATTATGCAAGGGAAGCACAACAGTAGCTCTATACATCTCAAGCTATAACCACAGTAGATATTCAAGGTTGAAGAGCTGAAGGAGGGGTTTTGCTATGTTGCACTTGGTGGTTCTTAGACTATGACAAAAGATAATGACCACATAGCTTACTTAATCCTTCTACCTGTTTTGTAGTGGATAAGATACAATTTCTACTAATCTTACAGCTTTCTTTTAAACCCAGGACCACAGACCTCATAAGGGTAGCATTATGCCTGTCCAATGCATATGACCCACTATCTCATCAGGAAGGTTCTAACCTTTTACTACCCTATTTGTGAAATAATACATCTGTACTTCTTCCTAGAGGTACCTACATGGCATTCACAGAATTCATTTCCTTGCTCTCATGTTGTTCTTTTTAAAAATATCATACTGACTTAGTCTATGGACTCCCTGAGATACCTGAAATTTGGTATCATGTATACCCCAGCTCCATGTTCATGTTTTTTTGCAACATTTTATATGGCTTTTGAAGTATACCATGAGGCATTTGTAACTTTCCTCTAAACTATCCTATCCTACTCTCCACTGTTGTTGATGTATGTTAATACTTTATATATGAGAGCTGTGAAGGAAGTTTTTGCACTTTGTGAGTAGGCACCACTTTCAGAACAATGTGTTGCCATTTGTTTATTTATTCACTCTCACAAGTTTTGGTTAGAGCAGTGCAATGTCTTCAGTAGTCTAGCCTTCATTTATTCCCCTACCTGAATGGATGGATGATTTTTGGTAGCTCTTAGTCAGGAACCTGTAAAGGTGTGACTAATAATCTGGGCACAGCCATCCTGCCTGCTTTATATGCAATGCATTCTCTTAATTATGTATATATGCATTTCTGAACCATGATGTTCTCCTTTAGAGCTGTCTCAGGAGTGCAAGTGATTTGACTACTTGTATCGCATTACTGTGAGTCCATTCCAGTGTGTTGCAGCATCTTCAGGGGCAAATGGCAAGAGTAGTTTTCACAGATCTGCTTCCACATGAAGACCTTTCCCTGCCACAGGCAACAATCAAAATGTTCTCAGATGTCCTCACTAAGTAATGTCCATCTTGCTTTTTCGAAGAGTGACAGGGACCAGACAGCAAC